>NC_137133.1:550000-624126 GCF_949319135.1 Squalius cephalus | reverse complement strand
CTGTGCCAAATTATATGTTGATCTCCAAAAAGAACAGCAAGAGGTTGTGCAGTGCCACAGTCCTCCAGCAGATGACATCATCCGATGACATCATCAGACTCAGCGCTGACCTCACCAGGACTCTTCCGGCTAGGGCCTAGCCTTTCAAAATGTTCTACTCAGAATTAGTTTGGGCAGTAATTTTAATATTTACAGTAGCCCCAAGAATGTATAAATGCATTTAAATTACCATCCAAATGTTTTAATCACTATTTTGTTTTGTTTTTCAATTTGATTTTATTTAGCAAGGACTTCATTAAACTGATAAAGTATGGGTTATGGGTTCAGTGAACTTCAGCCGGGTGACGATTTCTTCCACTTAAAATAAAGAGGAACGATAAACGTGATCAAATGTAAGATGGTTTCTCTGCAATATATAAACAAACCCCCTCCAAAACTACTCAATATCAACATCTCGTGTAATAGATGGAAAAATAGATTTTTGTTTTATATAATTATATACCTCAGTTCACGATGGGTTGATCAAGTTGAAAACTGTACGTGTCTCTCTGAAACATCCTGCTGGGGTCGCTGTCGGACAGTGTTACTCTAGATTAGAAAAACGAGTGATTTCCTCACTCTTGAGTAATTCAGCTGCTTTATTAGGTGTCACATAGATCAGATTTAACTGGCTGCTGTTTAACATGTGCTAGCCAATCAGAGAACTGTCCAGCTTATTCTCCAGACACTGAGGAATCATCAGCGCACGCATATCAAAACTCATCATACATTACACCACCATGATCCAGGCCACCAGCAGATCTCTAATCCAGGACATAGGATAAATATTTTAACAGATGAAATATTTTAAGACATTTGTAGGCTTTGAAGTGTCATCAGAGATGAGGTTGATCTGAAACCCCAGATCTGCTGAATGAGCACAAGTCCTCAGAGAGAGGGTTATTGCTGGAGGTGATCCTGCGAGAGGTTCAGCCCTCTGTCACAGTGGAAACCAAGAAATTATATATTTAATGGCAGTTGTTTAACACCATGTTTTGTACACATGTAACGCCAGTTGTTACACAGTAATATGCCAGGACAGCCGTTGCTGCTGGAGCCAGCGCTCGTGTTTCCACTGGTTTAAGAGTCTGACGTGGAAACTTCACTGGTTCTCTTGTTGGAGACCAATAAGGTTTCAAGGCCTGTCCAGAACCCGGGGCCTCATTTATAAAGACGTGTAGAATGATCCTAAATGTGAATGTACTAACATTTTAAATTTCTTAAAGGCATACTATGCAGTTTCCATTTTTCTCAAACAGCGCCCCCTAGAGTCGCTGTGGAGTACTTGTGTTTAACGTTACTGTCGTAAGTACCGTCTCTGCACCAAGCGGCAACCTCCTGTCTCTCTCTTGAAACCAACACGGAAGTGAATTAAACGGTAATTCATCGACTGGCCACTAGAGGCCGGCTGCAGAAGTGGGTCAAATCTGCATCTCCCCCATGTTAAAATGCCCAACTTTACAGCAGAAAACAACATGTTTACAGCCTGGAGCAAAAAGTGGCTTTGGTCTATACAGCTAATTTAGCCCTTCATGACGACTGTGAGGGGGGTGAATTTTTTTATAACTCATCCGTTTAAATTATATTAAGCCTTAAATTTCTGCATAGTTAAGGGTGTGTCCACTTTTGAGTGACAGGTGGATTCCCGCTGCTGTGGTCATTAGTCATCATTAGCCGTTTGTCTGCTGTCTGTTAGCCGTCATGCCAAGATGGCGACGGTCGGCCACGCCCACTTTAGGCTTCAAAAACGGTCTTCAGAAACCTACGGATGACGTCACGGACACTACGACCATATTTTTTTACAGTCTATGCTCTGCACTCTTCCGACCGCACTTTCTTTGTTTTCTTCGTCGACTCTGCCGTGATTCACGTCTGAAATGCGTGTGTAGGCTGCTTCACATGTTGTTGATGTATGTGACGTCATGTCGTAAAGCAGGTTGTGATTCTCGCGAGATTTGTTGGGACGCCACCTCTCAAACTCGCATTGCTAGTTTTGCCAGCGGCGTATCCCCCCCCCCCCCCCCCCCGCCCGCTTGGCTATCGGGATGATTCGCCCCACTACGAGTTTGTTTACCATCGAAAGCTGTTATATTAAGGTACAAATCTTGCATAGTGTGCCTTTAAATGCATCCTTCTTTATAAATTGCAGCTCATCTTAAATTCAAGCGCAATGTGAGCAAGCGCATCTCCCATCTACAGAAAATCCACGTGTATCTCTTTATGGTTCAGTCTATGGTTGATACTGATGAGCAAAATCATTATGACCATTACAGTGCCGACTCACCGAGGCTTGGACTCTACAAGACCCTTCAAGGCGTCCAGTGGTTTCTGGCAGATTCTTCAAGTCCTGTAGGTTGTGAGGTGAAGTCGCTGTGGATCAAACTTGGTGTATCACATCCCACTGATGCTCAACTGGATTGGGATCTGGGGAATTTGGAGGCCAGGGCAACTGCTTGATCTCTTCATCCTGTTCCTCAAACCATTCCTGATCACTGTGTTCAGTGTGTCAGGGTTCATTATCCTGCGGAAAGAGCCGCTTCCACCGGTGTCATGAAGGGCTGGACCTGCTGGATCTTGTCGTCCCACAGTGCACCCTGGTGCCACCACTTCCCCAAGGCAGCGACACACACGTGCACGTGATGTAAAAGAAAACAGGACTCATCAGACCAGGCCAGCTTCCTCCACTGCTCTAAGGTCCCGTTCTGACGCTCGCGCTGTGACACTGATAGCCTTCATTCCCTCGGGCATCGCTGACTCTCAGATGTCCAACACCCTGTCGCTGGTGTGTGGTGTGTTCCTCAGATGTCCAACACCCTGTCGCTGGTGTGTGGTGTGTTCCTCAGATGTCCAACACCCTGTCGCTGGTGTGTGGTGTGTTCCTCCTCGGACACTGTTGGTAAGTTCTCACCATTGCTGACCAGGAGCAACACACACGAGATACTCTGACCCATTCGTCTTGGCATAACAATGTGGCTCGTGTCAAAGTCGCTCAGATCTTCATTCCTGCCCGTATAAAATATATATATATATATATATATATATATATATATATATATATATATATATATATATATATATATATATATATATATATATATATATATATATATATATATATAAAATTTATATTATGTATATAAAATTTATATTATGTATATAATAAATTAATTTCAGTGACAATTATCACAAAGCAGGTGCTCATTTGTGCATATAGTCATATTAATCCATCTTGTGATTGTCGTTTATCTTTACATTTTAATAAACAACGTTGGATTATTTTAATTAGTGGGATAAATGAGCTCACAAATTTTGTAATAGTCTTCATGTCAGCTTTTGCCCTTATGAATCCTGATGTGTTCTTCACTTTTGACATTGGATGAAATCCATGGAAGTTATGATTTTTAAAAAAAGTGCATTTTATAATTTAGGCACTGGTGTGTGTGTGTGTGTGTGTGTGTGTGTGTGTGTGTGTGTGTGTGTGTGTGTGTGTGTGTGTGTGTGTGTGTGTGTGTGTGTGTGTGTGTGTGTGTGTGTGTGTGTGTGTGTGTGTGTATAAAGTTCCAGATCAGCTCTTGGATGATAAACTGCTTGTGATGTTCCTCATTTGTTAGTTGCTTTGGATGAAATCATCTGCAACACATCTACACATGTAAATGTAAGATTATGTGTCCCAAATCAACAGCAGTTTTTAAATGCATGAACCAAAACTTTTGCGGTAGCACACGAGCGTTTGCAGAAGATGGAATTTGAATGGCCGTCATTCACGTCCACAACGCTTTGCACATTCAGCTAATCCGAATATGCCTTCAGCTCTCAGTAATGGTGTAATACAGATGAACATGAACACACTGTACCATGTTTTAATGAATTGCGTACAGAAACCAGTGTTTTATGGTCTGAGGTCAAGAATAAAGATGGCTCCACTGAAGAGACCAGCTCTTGTGTGTTTCACCTTTGCTGCCCGGCGCTTTATAAACTGTGTTTAAGTGATTCACCCACGTAAGATGATTCATCCTCGACTGTTAAAACACAATATCAGAGCGATCAGTGATGCTCCTGATGGAAACCCCACACCGCTCTCCACCCGTCTTGACTGATGCGATCGCTGTCGCTCTTGATGAACACACCATGTCACCATCATCATCAGTGGAACAAATTTGTTTTTAATTTCATCTCAAGAGCTTCAATCACCCTTCATGAAATTGTTGCCTTGGATACCTCTCTAAAACTCATGAATCTCTGATCAAATTTCAGGCCCTTTGAAGATCTTTTTGTGTCGCCTTCCTCAGAAAGATCAGCGTCCCTCCCCCCCGTCTCCACTGGTTACACCACAGAAGGAGAATATTCATTAACAGCCCCCGCAAATAATGTGGTTCAAGCGTGTGTCAGTCACAGTGCTCTCTGTGTCTCAGAAGGAACTAAATACAGCTTGGATGTGCACCACAAACCCTAACGCTTAAAATAATGAATTGGTTTGAGTAGGGCCAACTCAAATTATACAAATTACTTCCATCAAATGAACTTTTATGAGTATTTAGAACTTTCTTTTTCTTTTGAGTTCACAAAACTGACTCATTTTAAGTAAGTTGAATTGTTTCATTGTTTTGAGTTGTATGAACTTGTTTCTTTTAAATTAGACAAACTTAAATTGATCTGAAACTGGGCTGGGATTTCTATTTCCCAGCATGCTTTGCCATGACACTCAAAAGGGAGAGTAAATGCTAAAATTAAGTGTTATATAATGTTTTTGTGCCAGATTAATGTTAAGTGGGAGATTTAGTAGTGTTTAGTGTTTTGTTATGCTAGTTCAGAAGAGTTTCTGGTTTTTGGGGGGTTACCATCAGTGTGACGAGAGGAGCATGAGCTTGGTTTGAGAACAGTGTAAAGTGTTTTTAATTGCTGTACTCATTCAGCAACTGCTATTTTATGCTAATGCTATCAAAGCATTGTGTCACCAATTAGCAAGGTAGCATTTACTGAATTAGCTAGTCAAACCTAGACAAGTTTCCACTACTAAAAATATTTAAGTTAAAATTACTTTATCAATTTAAGTTGTACATGAATTAGCTTACTCAAATATTTCAAGTTAAGAGCAATTATAATGTATGATTACAAAATAAAATCTGCACGTTCTGCTTACTTAAACGTTACATTTCTTAACTTAAAACGTGATGTAACTGATTACCTCAAATTATTTGAGTTTTGCCAACTTATTCGGTTTTACAGTGTGGCAGGATGGACTGACTTAAGACTTTTTAAACCCTGATTTGCGTGTAAAGTATAAAGATCTGACGAGAGGGACATCGCTGAAGTAAAAACTAAAAAGTACCATTCCTTCGGTACCAAATCAACACTGAAATTTGAACATGAAATGATACCAGCCTTTCTGCGGTACCGGGGGATCTAATGAGTTATTTTAGTCATTACTCAAAAAAGAGTAACTCACATTACCCTCAACATTGCCCATATGTAATTCAACTAATCTTTAGTCACTGAGCCTACAAACTGTGAATATTAACGTCAACATGGCATCATAACTTACCGTGTTTACACTGTCCTGGGTCTCTCCACAGTTTAGCATAATTGTACGTTATTTGACTGCGGATACATCTTTTGTATTTCAGAGAGACGTGTAATAATACGAATGTCAGGAAATCAGTCAGAGAGACTGAGATATCCAAAGGGGGAACTGTCACAGCATGACAAGGTTGAACAGAAAGTGCAGAGACGAATCCTGTATTTCTTCTTCTACACAACGGTTTGCTGGTCCTTGAGCATGTCACCTCTAGTTACTCCGGGAGGACTGTTCGTATGGTAACTGTGCTGTGTGTCGCTTTGAATTCTAGCATAAACGGCATCAGGATTGATGATGTTCTGAAAGAGTTCAGTTCTGTGCTGATATGAACAGATTGCACTGATGAGAGATCAGGTGGTATATTCCACCATATCCAGACAGACACCTGTGCACATCGACTGTCTCTTAATAAACACATGCTGAGACACACTTCTCACAAATCTTCTTGACTTGATAAAGATCTCCACTCCTTTTATTCCTCAGAGATGTCTGTTCATGGCACTAGAGATCAGGGCCTTATGTATAAAGCCTCTAAGAGTCAAATTTGAGTCTTAAGTGTGTCAAAATAAGTATGACGTAATTTTACTCTTATTCCTGGACTTAAGAATAAGTGTGATTGATAAGTGTCAAGAATAGGTCTCCTGAATTATTTAAGAGTGCTAAAGAGGTGTCCTAGTTAGTAGTAACAATATGGCAGCAGAAAGGAGGAGAACACACACTTTCCAACGAACATATAATGTATTGGAGTTATATTGTGACACTATATTAGGGCTGAGAGAAATACATGAATATACTTTATTTTACCAATGTGAGGAAGACATTGAACGTTAGATAATGTGTAAAATATGTATGGGGTGATTTAATTGGTTTCAGGCCCTAGTTGAATTTCTCTGTCTTTTTTGTATGTGGGACTTTTATGTTTGGTGGAGAAACATCCTGTAGTTGGCAAAATGGACTTTTATTTTGACAGGAGAGCACCTAGGGGAAGGAAGGCCTTTAAGAGAAATGGCCAAGCAAGTTGAGAGAGGAGGCATGTGAGTTGATCCTGTTTGAATCAAACGGATTGGTGTTTTTTTTTAGCCTTCTCCTAATCTCCTATCGAGATTCAAGAGAAGACTTGTTTTTTTGGGGGTGTTTTTGCTATTTCATCACGTTTGGAGGAATATTATAATTTTTTGGACATTTTGATTTGTTTTTTTGGGGCTCAAGGACTAAGGATTCACACATAAGGACAATACTTCTCAAGCATGGACTATTTGATCAAGGACTCTCGGATAAGTGTCATTTCTTCTGATTTGACTATTGAGTTATCAATATACTTTGTTGGTTAACCTGCTTATGCCTATCTTTGTCTGATTACAAGTGTTGATTCAGTTATTCCCCTTATTCATTAATGCCTTGTGAGTACCCTGAACTTTTAAGTGACTACTGGTTTAGTTCAATTGCAAGTCCAGTTTGTTACAATATGACGACATGGAGTTGATAAAACGATACAAGCTTGATTGTCAAGGTATTCTTTTTGTAATTGACAAAAAGAAATTTGATAACTTCTCCCTTTGTACAAATCAATGCTCTACTTGCTGTAATGAAAGTAATAATGAGATTTATTTTGGGTGATTTATAAATCGCGTGTGCTCTTCAGTCCACAGTAAGCAGGGTCTGAAACAGCACTACTGAGGCACTGACCACACCAATCACACAGTCGTGGCCAAACGAGATGTCACCAGGGGATATTTGTTTTTATTGACCCTAACCCATGTAATCTGAGATCTCTTCTGAAAATGGGAGATAAATGGGCTCTTTTTCTGAAGAGAATCATTAGAGAAGCAGGAAACTTCAGCAAAAGTCTCCCTTTGCTTTCCATTTGATCTCATTGTTGTCTTGGTTAAACAAATGATGTATTTTACTGTAGATATCTCGCGGATCATGTAAATTCAGCTCGTCATGGCTTTATTGTGTGCTTCACGTGGGTATATCACACTCATTGTGTCTCTCTCCTCACTCCTCTTTCTCACCCTCATCTCTGTGTGAAGATAGTGTTTCTCTTTGACATCTGGACAGATCTGCCAATGTGCGACACTGCTCTTCTCTCAGGAACAGACCAGCTCGGACCCGCTCACATGAAGCCGCTGTCGCCACCAGTTAATACACAGTTTGGCGTTCGTTCACATGAGCAGATTTTGTGTAGACGTAAATTTGAGGAGACAGCAGATTCGAAAATAGCACAAGTGTCGGGCTAATGTCTAAGCCCAGTAATAAAACACAGTTGTCCTCAAGAGGTTTTATTTTCTGCTTTTCAGAGAGATTTGATTATTATTCTTAATTCTATTCTCATGCTAAAGAGAGACTGATTATGGAGGTCTTCAGGTTTGGCTCCGCCCTCAAGGAAGGAAGTGACATCATTTTGTACGGGTTTATTAAAGGAGAACTCCGGTCAATTTTAACATTGAGCTCATTTTATTGTACATTTGGAGTGCTGTCAGTACAGAGAACAACTACAAAAATCGGTGTTGCCTACACCGAGTTATTCTATTTTTAAAATTTGCACCTGTTGACTTCAATGGGGCAAGTACTAAACCTGCTTTTAGCCTCTTAACATCCTTGATGTGTCATTACAAGTGCACAGAAAATGTGAGTGATTCCTTCTGAGTGAACACGAGTGAGTCTGACTGCAGTAGATGTGAAAGATATCTATAAAAATGATGTTATTTAAGCCAGCGCAAATACCTGTTTACATCCTGTTTTTTGGTTGAAGTCCAAAGTAGTCGATTGCCGAGTTCACGCGCATAGGTTTAGTTACCTATGATCACGCGCGTGAACTCGACAATTTATTTATTTTAATATCAGTCTAATGCATTAAGCCATGTTAGTGTTTCAGTGCACGCGGGTTTCGTGACATCATCGAACTCCCATTTCATTGGCTAGGTGCCAACCAATAAAACGGCTCCTTTGACCCCCCCTCCTCCCGCCCCCTTTCTCTCTCACCGCCTCTGAGTTTCAAGTGCACAAGTTAGTTTTGCACCTGATATATCGCGAAAAGAGTAGCAAAAGTCAAGGCGCGAAATTTGAAATTGCAGTGACAGATTTGAGAAGCTGCAAGTGCCTAACTGAGGTTGTACCGCGAATGTGAACGTAAGATTAAACGCAAAATATATATTACAAGTTTGTGTCTGTCGTTGTATTTCTGTGAATGGCATTTTACACATTTGTGTCTACTTGTCTGCAGCTTCAGATTCAGAATACAGGTTTGTGACTATTGTTTGCGAGTGCAAATTTCAACATATAACTCATCCGTTTAAATTATATTAAGCCTTAAAGTTCTGCATAGTTAAGGGTGTGTCCACTTTTGAGTGACAGGTGGATTCCCGCTGCTGTGTCCATTAGTCATCATTAGCCGTCTGTCTGCTGTCTGTTAGCCGTCACGTTACCTCAGCTCATTGTCTGACTGTAAAAAATAAATAGATTCAGGAGTGACGCGCTGCCAAGATGGCGACGGTCGGCTCCGCCCACTTTAGGCTTCAAAAACGGTCTTCAGAAACCTACGGGTGACGTCACGGACACTACGTCCATATTTTTTTACAGTCTATGGTTATTTCACATGTGCATCATCACATGTAACGCTCATTTCTGCTGCTTCTCCTGTGTTTTGATCAGGAGAGTCAGTACTCTTTCTCAAGATGTGTATTAGCGCCCCCTACCGTATAACAGTGGAAACACGGAAATGTCCGTCAATGGAGGGGAATGAGTTAAAAAAACTAAAGTCTAGGCTCACCTCATGTTATGAAAATGTTTACTTTGCAGAATATTTCAATGTAGTGAAACCATATTCATTATCAATATAAAGTGAGCCACTGGCACATCTTACCCCGAAGCACCAAACACACTTCACCCCACAGTTGGAATGTTGACTAATTTCATAGAATAGAATAGAATAGAATGAGGCATTTATATAGCGCTTTCATATGTACTACTGTACACCCAAAGCGCTTTACAATCATATCAGGGGATCTCTCCTCAACCACCACCAGTGTGCAGCATCCACTTGGATGATGCGGCGGCAGCCACAGTACAACGGCGCCAGTGCGCTCACCACACACCAGCTATAGGTGGAGAGAGGAGAGAGAGTGATAGAGCCAATTCAATGTAAGGGGATTATTAGGAGGCCATGATTGGTAAGGGCCAATGTGTGGAATGTGGCCAGGACACCGGGGTTACACCCCTACTCTTTACGAGAAATGCCATGGGATTTTTAATGACCACAGAGAGTCAGGACCTCGGTTTAACGTCTCATCCGAAGGACGGATGAGAATGATTCATAACTCATCTTTCTCCAAAGCCTTTCTATGGTTTTGGTTCCTGAATGAATTTGCTTTGACTCATTTTACTCGCCATCTAGAACATTCGCTTTGGAAAGGAAACAACGGTTATGTTAATATCATAAGATGTTATTGTCCCATTTACGTGAAACAAAGTGCATCTTGATGTATCCTCACATCCTTACAGGTGTAACTGGGGTAAAGTGAGACACTGATTCTGATCATTTGTATGATGCCGGTGGCTACTAAGATGAACTTTATGCTTACTTTAGTCATGGAAATGACAGCGCTCAAGCGTCCTGCTTTACCCGCACTGGCTCTACTTCCATCCATTATTTGCTCTGCTTGTAAAAGCAAAAGAAGTGTCACAATTCCCCTAATAGAGATTATATCACTTAAACAACAGCAAATGTCTTGCGAGACGGGAGTGTGTTCCAGCGATGATAGTTAGTGTTGTAATGATCTGCATCAGGGTGATTCAGCTGGCAGGGTGTGCTGGCACGCAAGAGCGTTTCAGAAGACCCGATCCTCCTAAAGCTCACTAATCACCCACACACAGCGTTTGCAGGATCTGCGGCACGGCAGCGGCTGAGGCTTCATTTATCCGCTCATGTTGCTAGGTTACATGCTGAGATGTGGGCTAAACTCATGGATTCTGGACAGCGAGTGGACAGCGAGATCATGTGAGATGCTTCTGAAACAGCACCGCATCTAAATCATTAGGCTGTCTCGACACATCCAGCATACGGTTATTGTATAAAAGAGGCTTAGAGTTTTTTCAAAATCCATAAACTCTTTCTGACTGTAACTCCTGCTCGAGTTCTCCATCCCCAAACACTGTTCGTCTGTTGTCTTGAGTTGTCAATAAATACTTTGGAGGCTCTTTTCTCATTGTTAGTTTATGTTAACTAATGTAGTTAACATGTTAACGAATGAAACCTAGAATTCCCTATTCTCATATAATTAGAATGATTATTAACGTCAAATCGAAATTGATTCTTGTTTTTTAATGGAATTTATTCTAAATGATTTATCATTATTGTGTTAATAATCTTTAATCAGAATAACTTCCTCCTGCAGAATCTCTTCTCTTCTCTGATGATGTGGGCGGGGCAGCCTGTCAATCACATGAGATCAGCCAATAGCAAACCACAACCATCCAATCAATTCCCCACAGACACAATCAAGCCCCGCCCACATTTGCTCTTGTTCCAGAAGCGTTTCACTCGGATATACGACACAATAGGAGAGAAAAGACTGCTGCAAATTCTATTTCATGCCGACTTTAAAACTTTAGAGTTACAGTTAACATTATAGTCCATTATAATCATCGGTGTGAGCAAGCCTTTAGTGTGTCTTATCTAATTGGTCGGACTGACAGTTTTCCATTACTGGGTAATCAAAAAGCCCTAGCAACCTTAGAACACCTTAGAAACTACCTAATTCGCTCCGTGCACAATATGGCGACCGTTGGCGTTCGAGCGTGAGTGTGTGGGCCAGTACTTCCGGTGAAAACTTCCGGTGATCTGACAGCGAGAGCGGGCGACGACAGCGACCGAGTTCCATTACCACAGAGATATTTTTTCACAATGAGTGTTTTTAGGATTCAAGAGAGGGACTTGCCTTCCAGAGGGTGACCACCTCAGCACTTCATCGCTGTGTGCCGTTATGTACCAGTTCGTCACGTTACAACAGAGAAGTCAGCTTTCATGCGTTCCCTGTTGACACAGTGGATACAGAAGATCCGGAGGGATCACTTCAGACCCGACCAAATTTTTAAATGCATATAATTTCAGTGTATTCCACCTGTGCGTTTCTATGCTTTCTATTACTGCATTTATTTTGTGCAAGTGAGATGAGTAAAGATCATAAATCATTATGTCTGGTGTTTATAAGCAGCTATACAGTATTTTACTACGTGTAAAATATACACAAACTTAGCTATATTAAATTGTTTGTGGTACCTACAGTTAAAAACATAAATGTAAAATATGTGATGATAATATTGATCGAGCAATTGATGCAAGTAAGTGAAAATATATGCGCAGAATTGAGAAAATAGTATTTATGGAGATAAATTGCAAACATGTGAATGTTCAGGGTGCATTTTATGCAAACAACTCTAATCGTAGTTGTAACTCTATATTTACAGTAGGCATAATTGTCATTGCGTATGCGTATATGAGTCAAACACAATCTTCTGTTCGTGAACAGTTGTATTTCATTCATTAATCTGACTATGCATCCGTGCATTTAATTGCCATTGGCTCGTGTGATGGTAATATGGATCTTAGTAGTATTTTAAGTGATAATTGATTCTATAAACAACTATAAAAGATAATTTTCGGCTTTCTCCGGCTCCCCGCACCGGGCGTAATGCGAAACCGGAAGTGTCAAACCCCACACTCGCTGATCCGAAATCCAACATGGCGGCCACGTGCAACTAGCCTATAGCTGTTTATCAACCACCCAGGGTTAACTCGGAGCTCGAGCAGAGCCTCGGGTTCAGCCTCCTCCAAAGACAGCAAGCCAAGTTGGTTTACCATTAACCTTTAAGGCTGAACGGGCAGGCGAACTAGTAAATGACTCATAGATCATGAATTCTGATACATGTGATGCACAAATGTACCTGAGAAACGTCTGTGTTCTGACAGCTCAAGTGCAGAAACCTGTACTTCCTAGATGGAGATCATAAAGCGACGTTCATGAAGTGATACGGTGTCATGACATTACCATCTCTGTTGATTAAACTGAAGCCAAGCGCACGTGTGTCAGATTCAAGAGTACGGCACTGACTAGAAAACCATACGAGTGAGTCAGTGCCATTAAAAGCGAAGGTCATTTAGCGACCCATCAGAAGCTGAAAAAATGACCTTGAATCCGACAAACTGAATTACCGGCGCTGAAAGAACAGAAGAGGCGCAGGAGGCACAGAGAGAAACCAGATTAACAGCTCTCTTTTGTGTGTCTCTCTCCTCTTCTGAGTCATGCGGTGCTCAGAGCGAGAAGGCTTCGGTTCGTTCTGCCCACCTCCTCTCATACAGAACATTACAGAAACAGAGCCGAGATGCAGACGGTCCTGAGGGCTCGACCACAGGGCTCTGGTGGAGCTCTCTCGACACCGTCTGCTCTCTGAAACATCACGCTAACTCAAGGAAAGTACAAGCCACTTATCACTGCAAAACTTTCACGTTTTAGGTGTGACTTAAGATCATTCAAGTAAATAATGTGACTATTAGATACAGTGGAATATTTAGGTAACATGGAATTGATCTATGCATTTTATCAGTCATATCAGAGTCATACGAGTCAATCGAGTTAATCTACCCGAGTCAAACTTTCGTGTAAAAGCATAATTAGAATGGAAACGCCACTTTTAAGATTGACCGTATTTTCGTTTTCGGTCAAAATGCCGTGTGAATGGGAGTGAATGGGGCACGACAGTGATAGTATCAAAATCACTATTTCTAAAACACTAAGAAGGCTCGACACAACATGAAACTGTGCTGGAACTCTACACATGAACTCCAGCACTGAGAACATTGTTTGTGTACACAAAGTTTACTAAAAAGAAAGGTTTTGTACGACTCACTTTATCAGTTAGTGTTTCCGGTGGCTGGAATTTTGTCAGTCAAAAGTAGTCAATCTCCGAATGCAACGTAATGAACTGACTCCATATGAGGAAATGTCATGAACTTGTAATTTCAATTAAAAGCATGATAACTTAGATAAAAAATTATCAGTGAATTTGGAATATGGAAACAAGCTTTAGGAGCTTTCCATCTTTAAGGCCCTTTCACACCGAATGCGTAACGAAAAAGCGGAACGAAAAAGCGAATAGTTCGTGTGCGAATAGTTCGCATCAAAACCATTCACATCGTCTGTGACGTTCAGAGAGCTTCAAAATTCCAAAACTTTCGCGCGAATCGCGCCGACAGCTGAGAAAACATGGACACTTCATCATCATCATCCAGTCATTAGTCAGCAGTGAAGACGAGCTTTTCATTTTATTTAAAAGACAGAAAAGAAGGTTTTGGGTGCACCCAATCTTACAGAACAGAGTCTGAAGGGGAGTATGCTAATGTGCACAGTTTTTTTGCGTCTTCAACTAAACAGTGCATTTTGTAATGTAACTACACATTACATGTAACACACGAAGTAAGTTAAAAATCATTCGACTAGAAACTGTAGATATCACACAAAGAATGTATAGTATACTAAAAGCAGCCCTAAATAGTCTCACTACATTTTGTTACGTGTTCAAAGTAAACACGGTCTCTGTCTCTATATCTTTGACGATAATAGTGTTAGCTTTCTATCCAAAATGTAGTTTAGCCTGCTAGCCTAAACAGCACAGGACTATACAACGACTAAAACTATCACACAACACACTCACAGTCAAGATAACCGATTTGGTTCGGCAATGCTACGCCACACATTGTCTTTCAAATCGTTGTCCTTGTAGTATGTGATTGGCTGAAGCCTATTCTGTCGCCGCAAAAGTAAAAAAAAATCGACATCGAAGCGGAAAAAATAAAAGTCGTTTTTTCGCCGCCGCACATTCGCGTTCGGTGTGAAAGCACTCATTACACAAACAGCTGATCAAAAAATAAACCCATCGCGCGAATTATTCGTGCGTCAAAATCGCGTCCAGTGTGAAAGGGCCTTTACTCTCCTCATGTTACGTTGCATTCGGAGATCGACTACTTTTGACTGACAAAATTTCAGCCACCGGAAACACTAATTGATAAAGTGAGTCGTACAAAACCTTTCTTTTTAGTAAACTTTGTAGTCAATGCTGGAGTTCATGTGTAGAGCCGCTGGTGATAATTCCAGCAGAGTTTCATGTTGTGTCGAGCCTTCTTAGTGTTTTAAAAATAGCGATTTTGATGCTATCATAGAAGTGCCCCATTCACTCCCATTCAAAAGGCAATTTGACCGAAAACGAAAATAGGGTCAAACTTAAAAGTGGCCATTTTAATTATGCTTTTACACGAAAGTTTGACCCGGGTAGATTAACAAAAAGAGCCTAGGTTCAATTTTGGCGAGAGTTACCCTTTAATTGTGATTGTGAACTTTGTAAATGTGAAAACTTATTGTAGCTTTGTATTTATAATAGATTGTAATGCTCAAGTAACCTGTCACTGTGAGTGAAGTCTGTGCTTTACATCAAGGACCGCAGTGGAAACAAGTTTTTAACTTTATTGCGTTATCCTTGACAAATGAGTGTATTTCACTACTTTCTTTGTCTAATACATCAAATCAAATCAAATGTAATAAAAAATTCTCCTTTTGCAACCTTTATTTTTAAGAGTGTCTTTTGTCTTTGATCGGTAAGTTGAGATATTCCTTAGTCTCAGTATTGTCAGGGTTCTGGGATCATGGATCTTAGAGATCTTAAAGGGCTGCAACATTGAGGCTTCATTGTAAAACGCCTGACCCTTCCCTGCTTTAAAAGTATTACTAACCCGTCCACGAGCTACCGTTATCAGACACGCTTGTGTGTGAATCCCGAGTTCACAGGATCATAGTGAATGTGTTGTAGAAACATTAGGTTCTGTTCACTAATGTTTCACCACTTCACGAGCACTATCAGTTTGTTCAGAGAAAGCTTCACTTCTATGGGATGTTCTGTAAAGCTGCAACACTGAGCAAAAAGATAAAGAACTTAATTTTCATTTTGATAGGGTCTTTGCACACACATTAATTATAGCAAGACATGATGAACTTCTTATTCTTTGACCTTTGGTGTCAGCTCAGAGTTGATGTGTTTTGGATAAATGAAAGCTCATCATTATGGTTTTGAGATAATAGTCCAGTAAGAGCGAGAGACATTGGTTAGACATTGGACATTGGACATAGAATAATGGTACGGTTTGTTAGAGGGGTGACACATCTTACCCCCCCCCCCCCCCCACTGTCAGTCTGACATGAGTGGGAGTGAGTCTACTTTCATCCTATCGACCTCTTGAAGTAACATTTCGCTAGAAGAAATGTCAGGATCTGTTTGACAAATACTGGGACAATCACATCTCTCAACAGGACTAATAGATAAACCTCATATTTGCTGTGTGTTGGCCTTTTTATTGGTTTGTGTGAGATCAGATCAGGCACATTTGTATTTTGTTCTGATATGATATTTAACTGCGGAACCCAGTACGTATAATGTTAAAAGGGCTGAGTGTATTTGAAGAAATCTCTGGCCATTTCCACTGGACTGTTGATCTACACTGGCCTCTGTTGTCTCGTGGGTCAGTGGATTATACACAGATGAGTCTCTGGACTATACTTTAGTAGAGTTTTACAGGGACTCTTTATAAATCCCTATGCTGAAGGCTTCTCTGATTAGCCTGAGTGATATTCTAACAATATTCCAACAAAGGGAGGAATAAACAGACTACATGAATACAGAACTAAAAGCATCTATCATTCTTTCAGCCCTGGTTGGAATTCTGATTCAAACATGACAAGAGGCTAAAATTTTTTATTTTTTAGGCACACTTTGTAATTACTGTACTTCAAAGGTCCCAATCAATATCAATGTCACCATTGTTAAGTTTTAATGAGAAAAAAATAGGCTCGACTTTGATGAAGGACAGAGTTTTCACTCCCAGTCCTCACTGTGTGACTTCGTGTTGAGAATATTTCATTTGAGTGTCACATAAATCTTGATTAAGTGACAGTGTTTGGCACTAATTTAATTTTTTATATATTGGACAGATGGGTTGAATATTGGTGAGCTTTACTGTGCTGGAGGTCTAGACTCCTGCTGACTGAAGACACAACAACTTTCCAAAAAGACACAAAATCTCCAGGATCAAAGTTTGACCTCGGAAAAGAGATTTGATTCAGAGAGACGCCATATGTTAATAAACGCTCCACAGCTCTCATTAGGACATGATCTGATGAGGCACATATGGTATGATATTGATTCGCATCATTGATTATGTGTCAGCCATTTATGTTTTGACTTTGAAGGAAATAATTAAAATAACCTCAAAGTTTTCCAATAAAACCGATAAAAGTTATCTCCGTAAGACATCCGGCGTTAGCAGACTGTTTAAATGTTTTGGATTTACCAAAGTAAGTTTTGAAGTTCATGGTATTGTATCTTTTGCAATAACTGCAAGTAGTCAGAGTGTAATTGGGCAAAT
Source organism: Squalius cephalus (assembly GCF_949319135.1). Taxonomy (NCBI): domain Eukaryota; kingdom Metazoa; phylum Chordata; class Actinopteri; order Cypriniformes; family Leuciscidae; genus Squalius; species Squalius cephalus. The sequence continues at coordinate 607,042 of NC_137133.1, read as the reverse complement.
GTCTATTCTGTGAACTATTCAGTGTTCATTACATCTGGCTGGAGTGCAACTCTCATGTGAAAGTCAACGAATCTTCTAAATCCTCCAGCTTCTTCAGGAAAGGCCTTTTTCAAAAGATCCAGAGATGACGTGAGTGCAGGGTAAATTTAGTTCTACTACAAGTCTGCGCCTAGTATATTACCATGCTTCTTACAGTTTTTGTTTGTCTGTTTTACAAGTTGTTGTTATATAATGTACAAAGAAATAAAATGCATTTGTTTTTTACTTATATACCACAGGATGTTTTGTTTTAAATGTGTTAAGTACCAAAATATTTACTCATTCAGTAATAATTCATTCCCCTCGCATCACCACGTCATGGGAAATTATTTAAAAACAAAATATTCCCAGTACAGAAGGACATTTGGATGCACTTTATTTTGATGGTCCCTTTAACACATTCTGTTGACTATAAGTAACGTTGCACCTGCATGTCTACTAGCTCTCATTGCAGTATTAGTAGAGTATTAGTAGAGTATTAGTAGAGTATTAGTAGACTGGTAGGGTTAGAATAAGTTGACATGTAGTTGCAAAGATACTTATAGTCAGTGAGTGTCTGTTGGAGGAGCATCACAATAAATAGTTAGCAGATATTAAACAGACAGTCTACTAATACTCTAATGAGAGTTAGCTGACATGTAGTTGCAAAGTTACTTCTAGTCAACAGAATGTTCAAAAGGGACCATCAAAATTTTATTTTGATTGTGTCATAAGTGTCACAATGGTGTGGTTAAATGCAAAGAAAGAAAAGTATCATTTCCAATGGCACCATTTTTTTTTTTCAAGGAAAACAAAAACAAAATAAACTAGACCCAAAAGTCAGGAGTACAGGAGCACAAGTAACCAAACTACAAACTACAAGAACAGACAACAAACTCAAACTGAGGGCTATAAATACACAGACTAAATGATCTGTGAAACCAGGAGCAGGAGAGGGTTATCCAGGAGTGAAGCCAGAACGTTTCTTCAGCGGTGGCCAGATCCAGCGACACGACTGACTGGGACATACTGCACCAAACCTAAATAAACTACAGAATTCATAGAGCACAAACGAACTGAAAGAATTTAAAGTTATTCATTTATTTCCAATGCCATACAAAATAGATAAATAATGTATGCTGATCATTTAAAAAAAAAGCTTAAAGTCACCAAACAAAAAAATCTTATGGGACTCTTATTAAAGCAAATGAACATGTCTTTCACACATATGTGTGTAGACAGTCTTCCCCTGCTTACTCTGACTATATTATCTCAAACGTTTTATTCTTATTCCTTTGGTTGGATAATCAAACGTTTGCAATAATAACACAGCTGTCAGATGAAATTACAAAAAGAGAAAAGTTACAATTTGAAACAACATAGAGAGAAGTGTGTAAAAAAATAAACTATATCCATTTTCTGTGTCCAAAGGCTAAATTAATTATTAAATAAACTCATCATCCTATGTCTCCTTTGTAAATAAAATCCCATGTGCTAAATCTCTGGACACTGACAGGTGAAAACATACTTTGTTTACCAAGAAAATGCAAGAACCTTCTAAACAATATCAGATTATAGAAGTTGAAACCTAGAGTTCTTGTGATTTCTGTCAAAGATATCCTCAAACGAATCAAGAATGAGTGATTTAGCTTGTCTACACTCTATGTTCACATACAGTACTGACTGTAACTGCAGTTTTACACAGCCTAAAGAATTCCTGGAAATCATCTTTATATGGCTCAACACAAACAGCTGGGTCTAATATACTGCATGGTTTCTGACTTTTTCTATGTATGACTTCTGTACGACTTTCTTTCAATCCAACAATATCTTTACTTTGTATAGACTCATTCATCCTAGCAAAAGGAAACAGAACATTATTCTCACAGCATGTTTCGCTAGATGGATGTAGAGCTTGGTTACCCCTCATTATGTCACCATTCTAAAAATCCTCAGCTCATTTAGCATCATGTCCAACTCCTGGTGAAATATCCCTGCTCTGAAAAACTCTCTGCTCTTCAGAACTGCTTGACTTCTCACTGCGGACATGATAGAGCTTAATTTCCTCTTTCGTTTGGGAATGGTTTCCATACAGATATTGCATTGCTAATACCAAAAACTGTTGTCAAGAGATCATCAAAAACCTGCTCATTCCTATAATTTACAATGTCCAAAATGAGTGTCTTCACTAGGTCTACTGCTTTTGCCAAATCAAGACATGAAGACTGGAGCATGTCAGAAAGGAATTTTGCATCTCCAAAAAGTTTAAAGACTCCGAGTCAGTTTGGAACAGAAGGCCTTGGGCATCTACTGACCTTTCCCTAGTTTGTTCCTGTGCTCTTTCTTCTAGGACTCGTCGTACTGCTGGCAACCTGTCCATTAAGTCCACCGTGTGTCACTCAACCGTCGAAGTTGATGAGATGGCTTTTACTGTGCTTAGCACAAGCTTGAGGCAGTGAGCATAAAAGGCTTTTTTGCCATTTGCTTCACACATGTCTGTACGCCACAATGCTTGCCACTCGTGACAGCAGTCCCATCATAAGACTGACCTAGCCGATTTCTCTTGTATTCCAGACTATGGGCCCTATCTCGCAGCCAGCACAACTGACTTTGTACAGCGACGCATGTTTCATTCCTATTTCTCACCCGACGCACAGCGGACTTTTCCCTCCACAGACGCACGCCGGTAAATTAGGGAATGAACTTGCGCTCCCGGGGGCGGTTCAGCGAAAAGAGGAAAACGTTCCCTGGTGCTATTTTGCAGTTCCAGAAAACAATTCCGCCACAGACCAGGAGAAACCTCGTCTAAAGTCAGTGGCGCGTTGCGCATGTTATTCAGATGCTGTTTTAAGGGCGCATGCTTGGCCATAATGTAGTGTGTGCTCAATGCGCATACACTTTGATTCTCTCATCTACACACAGACGCGGCAGTTTACATTTTTGCACACCATAAATAATTACAAGGAAAAATATTCCACACGAGGGAAATCATTGTTGTGTCCATGAAGATGTGAAAAAATAGGCATAAATCTAGCTTACACATTTACCCAAATTATCATACGCCTGTTTAACCGAAGCTAATCTGGGTGTGTTTCTCCATCCCCAATGTCACTTCTCTGTGTTTTACGGCCCTGACGAGAACGTCGGTCTCCTCGGCTGTGAACCGCTCCTGGCAAATCCGCCGTTATAATAGCAATCCGCCATGGAACAAGCGCGCCTGCTCTTAAAGGGAATGTGAGATGACGCTCTGATTGGTTTATTTCACGTTACGCCCAAACCACACCTATGAGTAATGAAGCGACTTCAGACCAACACATTTTAGATTTGCGTCGGATCTCGCCCGAGATCCGCCCACAAAGTTACTTGCGTTTCGCGTTTGATACTTGCGTTTCAGATCGTTAAAATAGGGCCCTAAATCTTTCTTTCATCTTTTTCATGAGTGACCTTAAACTTCTGTGTCAATCCTTCAGCATCTAAGCATTCAGCAAGTTCAAATTGCAAAAAAAAATTCAATTTATTGCACCATTATAGTAGTACACTCCTACAAATGAAATCTGCTCTTTTCCGCTAATTTCTTTACTTTAATCTACTAGTTCGCTGAACACTTCCCCTTTCTTGACCTGCTGTTATTGAGGTGCGCACCATCTCTGCTAAGGACGAGGGACTCTGGAGGGATGAAAGACTACGGCCGAGCCAATGCAGAGTCCTGGGCTCGAGGGATGTGGCAGAGCTGAAGACTGAGGTCCAGTCCATAGACAATGATGGATTTGGGTTGACCAGGAGGCCGTGGACATGCCGGTGGAGCTGGAGGATCGAGAAGAGCTGGCGGATCAGGAGGATTAGAGAAGTGTCTGCTCTAGTCAAGTCAAGTCACCTTTATTTATATAGCGCATTGTACAATATATAATATTGTTTTAAAGCAAATGATTCAATGATGCAAAACAGAGTTCATTTCAGCTGTACAGCAGCTCTAAAATAAAATAGTGTCATTGCTCAGCTGAAGTCAGTTCAGTGGTGATTCATTCTGTTGTAAAGATCATCAGTTATTAAATTAACGCAGGTATAATGCCTGAGGGAGCGATCCCCATGGATGAGGAGGAGGAGACGTACTGCTGGAAGATCCATTTGTGTTAGGTCCGCTCTTCGGTCATGATGTGGTTAAACACAAGGAGAGGAGGGTTAAGGATCTCTTCCAACAGAACGTTTATTCAAGGAAAACAAAAAACGAAAAGATCCGAAAAGCGTAGGAGTGCAGGAATACAGGAGCACAGGTAACTAAACCATAAACATCCACGAGAACAGACAACAAACAATTCAAACTGAGGGCTATAAATACACAGACGAAAGAATGAAACAAGGAACAGGTGAGGGTAATCAATGAACTAATGCACACTAACTAACCATAGCAATTATGAAATACAATTTTTTTTTTTTTTTGCTTCTGACACATATCAGTTTTTCACCGAGCGGTTTATGTTCACTTAAGCCATAACCAACTCTATTTACGTGAGATACTCCACATGATGGGCATTAATTGTATTTGACTATTCAGGCACAAAGAGAACTGAATTTGGGATTGTGCTTTTGTTGTGTGTCATTCAGTGCGATACAACATTGAGTTCTATTTTCACAATTTACTGAGCATAATAACTTGATAAACTCTTTTTGAAGATACGCTCTCTAATATCTTGCCTTCACTAACTGCAAGTTAATCGATAACCAATAGTGATTGGACGGCAGTTCTGTTTCTCAAATAATATACTATGATGAGATTGGCCATTCTTGTGTGACAGAAGACTACTACTCGCTTTATGATCACCTAGCAAAGACAATTTAGCAAAGAAGAAATGCAGGACAAAACATGATTGTTTCATAATAAGTCGGGACACTGAAAATAGACTGAAAATATGGGACTGTCCCGGGAAAAACGGGATGTCTGATCACCCAACATATTTGGCTTGAGAGCCGAAGATCCCAGAGACTCATCTGGCTCAGATTTCTCTCTCTTCACCTTCAGTTCCAATGCAGAAATAAGCTTTTCTTCTGTGGAAACGTGTGGGCACTTTCGATTCATTAGCCACTAAAGTAATTAACTGGAAGAACAACAAAATGCAGCAAATGGTACAATTATTTGCGCTACAAAACAAAACAGCTGTAAAAAAAAAAATATAAAAGTAAGTTATGCTGCTTGCTTGATATTGCAGACTGTTATTTGTTATATATATATATATATTTTTTTATTCATAATGATAATCATAAACTCTCTGCTTTGTAGTGCAAATAATTGTACCATTTGCTGCATTTTTGTATTCTTTCAGTTGACGTCATTAGTTATCCGCCTTTAAGCACTGTGAATTGGACATGTTGTTTAACATCTGGAACAGTCTGATGAAGAAGCGTGTGTGTTAACCGCAGGAATGCCACTTGACATCTCTACACAATCCTACAGCCAAGATATTTGTGTGATTTATTTTAAGAGCTTGTTTAACTGCAAATCAGTGAAAGAAAAGAGAAGTTATTTGACTTCAAACAGCATTTGTTCTTTTGATTTGCAGGCAGTGTTGAGGACGTGAAGGACGGAGCAGACTGAGGGCTGTTGTGCTCTCGTGTGTCTGCCAGAATCAGCATGTTGATCTGTTGAGTGTTCAGGGTCTGCAACATGTGATGGTTCAACAAATCATCTGGTGTTTGCTGTAATTGTTTTGTCTCCACCAACCTCTCTAGCACCCAGCGTCATTAGACTGGGACGCGGGGTCAAAGGTGAGTTTCCGTTAGCTGTGTTTAGTGTTGTCTCTGCAACAGTCTGCACTCAGCCGTCTCATGGGGTAAACTGAACCCTGTAAACCATCATATTTTGAATCTACTACATGCCTTCTGTCGTCTGATTGATAGTTTAGAGTTTTTTTAAGCAAGTAAAAGGCCTATAATTTTACAAACAGCCACCGTCATTTTGTGGTCTTTTTATGTGACATTTTTATGCCATTTTATAAAGTAAACGTAAGTGTCAAGGACTGCATTTCCCATCATCCTCCCTGGTACCTATCCACACACACCTGGAACTCATCTAGCATTCATCACCAGCATTATACAGAGCACACACACACTCCCTCAGTCATTGCCTGACCTCGTCTGATGCTACCACTACTTACATTGCTACTTCCCTGCTTAATGGTCCAGACCACCTTGCTAGATCCTGCTATTTCCAATCATCCTCCAGTCATCACGTCATCCAAGCATTATTCTCTTCTGTGTGCTCAAACAAAGACTCAAATTGAACAATACACATCTATCTCATCTGCTGATGATCTCAAGTATCATCACTCACCTGTTTATGCATCGCAAACATCCCAACCTGCAAAAAGTCATTTCAGGGAGGTATCCCGAACACCTTAGCCAGCACCCAGAGTATGCTACCAACTGCATAGCAACAGCCTAGCAACCATCCAGAATATCAGTCAGTTTTTCCGATAGACTGCATGGCCTCCAAAACATTCAAACTTTCTGATCAGGCTTCCTCAAACCAACATCAAAGTTTGTCTTGAACTTTTTTATCTAGTTCAAAGCATGATATAGGGTGAACCGTATTCACTGTTTATTTATTTATTTACCTTTATTTTACCAGGAAATAATCCCCTTGAGATTCAAAATCTCTTTTTCAAGCGAGTCCTGGCCAAGACAGCAGAATAGTAGTTCCATATTTAAAAAAAAAAAAAAAAAAATATATATATATATATATATATATATATACATACAGACAATTGGCAGTTTAACATCATCTCAACATCATCACCAGCAGCGCTCAGTACCAGTACAATACAGTAGTCCTTTATCCTGATTTTATACTGTCATTGTCGGTAAATAGTCAAATTTGAGCTGATTCTGCAATTTATACCAGGAAAAAGGTGCAAAAACTTTAAATGCACTTTCACCGAAAACAGTTTGCGTTCGTGGGATATCATACATGATTTGCCCACGTGATCGAAGATTACATTTCCAGGCAGTGACTTTAGGAGTCAGAAGAGAACATGAGGAGGCAGTTTACACAGTATGGCCTTAAAAAGAGAAATATACCAGCGCTCCAGCCTGCGATTGAGCGAAGATAGCCAACCAACACTCTCACACACGCCACAATGATGAGTACGAAAATTAGAATTAGTTACAAATCTTAGTGTTGCATTATTTACTGAATCCAGCATTTCCATGTATAAAATATCACCATAATCCAGCATTGACATAAATGATGTTTGTATAAGTGTTTTTCTCGTACTAAAAGAGAAACAGCCTTTGTTTCTATAATAGAAACCCAACTTTACTCTATGTTTTGTTTCTGTTAAACAGAAGGACACATTTTCTTCTAAAAGGAAACCAAGATATTTATAGACTGATACTCGTTCAATTACTTTCTCATATAGTGTAATGATTTGACAAGCATCTTTCTGTTTTCCTTGATTTAGAAAAGCACATCATTTTAGTTTCAAGTCTCAAGTCTCAATTTATGAAGATTCTTCTGAATAATTTTTAAAGAAATTGCAGATCTTCTATGGCACTGGATGGGGCAGAACATATACAAAATATCTGGAGTTATATCTGGTGTCAACATGGGTTTCAAATGTTTCCTCTGCCCGTTAAAAGGTTTTGTAGTCTTAACTCTTAACTTTTCTGTGGCGTCTGTGTCTGAGGTAGACAGTCATGTTGAAAGATGAAGTGATTGAATGTGTTTTGTGCCAAAGCAATGCCAAGCGATCCCCGGTGTAACTGTGATTGTACGGATCAGTCAGGGAAACGATCCGCTGAAGACACCTCAGCCTTAAACCCTTCAGACTCTCCTGAGATCTCAACATGAGGCACACTGGCGAATCCTTCAAAACTCATTACATGCTGCATAACTAAGATTTGAGCAAGTGTTTCTCTCCAGTGTCTTGGATCATTTCTGCCACACGGATTTATTATTATTACTTTTTTTATTTTACAGGATTTTATCACTGGCTCCTCTGAGCATGTCACTTTTGCTTTGTAATAAGAATCACTAACGACAAAGCTTTAACTCTCCTCTATCGCGTGCTTGTCGTCTGAGATATTTAAAGACTGCGTGATGGCGGTGCATTAAACTGTGATCTTAAGAGATCAAGCTCTCACAGTTCCTGTGTTTTTCCCAGCATGCCTCTAGTAAATGTGTGGCGAGTGCAGCGGAGGGTTGGTCACACACCTTCTGCTCCACACACACTCACGAGGACTGAAGGGTCGCTCTCGGTTTCAGCCCTGGAGAGACTTCAGCACACGAAGAGCAAGCCAATAGATAAAGGGCAAGGACATGCAATGATAACACACCTCTGGTAGTTCTGCTCTGGGCGTTTGCTTGTTTGTCCAATGTTCCGGGTTTCCAGCTTACTTCCTTACTTCCGTAGCAAAGAGTTAATACAAACAACAGATGAATTATTGATTATTATTTTGATGAAAGATGCATCAAGATGATGACAATTAATAATGACAAAGAAAAAGATTTTGTTGATAATCTCACTCCAACATAAGAATGTAATATAACAACTCGCATTGAAAATGATGTGAACGTCCACGTGAAATAAGATCACAATAGTAACCAGCACTCTACTTTAAGTACTCAGTTGCCACTCACAGTTAAGCACTCAATGCAATTTCCTAAAGTTTCTGAACAAGCAAGCGATCCAAATCATCGAGTAACGTCTCAGTTTATGCTGGGAAAGAGCCGAGCCTCAGGTTACAGCGTTTCTGTCATGTCAGGTCACGTTAAGACAAGTTATGTCATCTCATGTCAAGTCAAATCATGTTCTGAATTTAACCCTGTTAAAACAGTGTTTTTTTCTGATGTAAAAATGAAACCAAGATAAATCAGAACTTCTGTATATTTAATATAAAAATCGCAACCTATGCAATGCCGCTGTACCAAAGTGATCCATTTAAGAGAAAAAAAAGAGAGAAATAAAACTTAATGTGCACACCCCTGAATTAATACTCAGATGTCCAGCGTGGCCGCTACACAAGACTACATCTGTATTGCAGTGTCACTGCCATAGAAACCAATTCAGATATCCTGGAAAACGAAAGAGTGCCACGGGACACACACATCGGATCTGAACAGCTGCGATACACAATGAGGACAGTCAATAATTCCAGTCGGATACACAAATAATCAGATTTGGACTGACATTTTAAACAAAGCTTTAATGCATCTTCAAAAAGAATGAAGGCTTTGAAAGAAAGGCTGCTTTCCAAGAATCCTTCAAATTGAGACGGTTTTGATGGCACTTAGCCGAGGTATGCTGCCTCATTAGGATGCTTTCATTGGATTGGTTCTTGCGGGTATCGGGGGAAGGAAATTAGATGCTCTACAAGGTTTGAAATGAGTAAACACACCACCTACACTGAACCATTCCCTAAACCTGACGATAGTGTAAGCAACAGTGAGACGCTGCGGTCTCTGTTAGCCAGCGATCGAGCCGCTCAGAGCAAGCCGGACGGAACCGGTTATGAAGCTGTTTATGTGACGCACGTGTTCGAATGTCATGCTCTATGGTAAAAGTGTTTTGATAATATAAAATTATTATAATTTGTATGAAATGGAATCAGGTATTTTTGTATTTTGTTTTGAGAATTTTATGTTTTTCGTCTGGTTGTGTAGCCTGGATGCCAGCCGAGCTTAGCCCCGCCCACAACAGTTTTAGGTCGGGAAGTTCGTTCTGGACTTGATCCGTTGTGGAGCAACTATACTCCAACCAGAGCTGTTCGGACCAATCAAATTGTCAGGACGGGCTTTATACGATGATGGACAGATGATCAACAGTAACGTAATCATCCACGTCACCAAAGAGCGCTTGGGTTGAATTTGTTTACAACAAAGATGACTGCCGCTGGAGAATTGAGATTTCATGAGTTCACACTTACAAATAAGTCAGATAGAAAAAATGCATATTTGGCGTGCTGTGCTCGGTATTCGGCCTGAACCCAAAGTACTCCCCCCGTATTCCCGGCTGTGGAAGAACAAGCCGAGAGTGAGTGGAGGGATGATGGAAACTGTCAAGGAATGTTAGGAGAGTTGACAGAGTGAATATATATAAGCTTCCTCTCATGCTGATAAGGTAGACATGGTAATTGTTTGATGACAAGTTGATTGGATTGATTATCTGAACGTGCTCCTCCCGAACTTTGTTTATGAAACATCATTAGATTCCGGCATCGCGTCTGTTATAGAAGATATCGACAGCGCATTCATTTGAAAAGAGGAACAGAGAACCGCGATCAAGGCATTTGTCGATCGGAAACATGACGTCACTTACTCTGATTGATGTAGGTCTATCCAATTGAGTGCAGAGGCATTTTCTTTCCTGGTTCGGTTGAAACACACCCCACACTCTCAGAAAATAAAGTACATAATTGAAACATTAGGGGTACAATGGCTTGTCACTGGGGCTGTACCCTCAAAGGTATAATATTGTACCTTAACCTTTAAAATAAATGGTACATATATGTATCTTTTAATGCTTTTTGACCCTCAAAAAGGTACATGTACCTTGAGGTCCAATAATAAGCCCTATGGGGTACGTTAGTGTAGATTGTCCCTTGGGGGACAGAAATGGACTCCTACTGTACCCCTATTTCTGACAGTGCATAATCACAGCCCAATGGAGCAGATCAGACTCACATTCTGACTAGAATCTGAGTGTGACGAGGTCAGGCTGCTGGTTGTGTATTTAACGTGTGGCTTTATAACCTCACTGCGATTAACACCATCATCAGATGGGATGTGTTCTTCCTCACAGACATACAGCTCAGTTTATTATGTTCTTATTTTTGTTACTTATTATTTCAGTTTTTCAACCACTGTTTTAGTCCGGTGAGTTTTCACGAATGAAAGCCAAAGAATGTTGGATGAGGAGAGAGATTTTGAGTACCATCAGTATCTCAAATTCAAGCAGTCCAAGTAGTCTCCAAATAACAACAGTGTGAATTAATGACAGTCCGCCTCTCTCTTCTAATAAGACAGAAGCACGAGAGTGTCACATGAGAGTAACATGCTGTGTGTGGTTTAATGTGCTAAAATCATCTCACCACTTGAAATCCATTCAGTCTAACCACAACTCAAGCCTTAATTTCTTACATCTTCCTTTCTGTTGGTGTGTGACTGTAATGGTCTGCTGGAGGGAAGTCTGCAGCCCATGTGTGTATGAGGGCGGATGCGGGAAGCAGTGACTTATGACTTACCGCAGTCACCTCCAACGCTCTTGCCATCATCCTAACACAAGTAAGAGTAATATATGTGCAGTACAGCTTTGACTGATTGCTGGAGAGTCACTTTGTATTAAGGTCATTCATGTCTTCAAGTACAGAAATGGTCTCTTAATCACCATCATGGGACATGTAACTGTGAAATATGAAAGCATTAGTATGTGAACCATTCAATAGTGATCGATTCCACTACAGCCTGAGTCCCTTGAGTCCACAGAGGGTTTTCTCAGGGGGAGCAGACGCACACTACAGCAAGACTGTAATGGAGAAACTGAAGCTGAAGTGTGTCCTCTTTGGATGGTCACATACAGTACTTTCTCTAATCACAGTACAGTATATACGTAACCATTTTTACGCACTTGTTCATGAGCCCAGAGAGTGTACTTCCACCCAGATAATTGCACACATGTGAGGGTTTGCCACGGGTCCTGTCCTCGCAGCGATCTCAGAACATGCTGGAGATGCCATTGCCTAATCATTACTACATATATGACCCATATATGACAATCTGAAAGCTGAATAATTAAGCTTTTCATTGATGTATGGTTTGTTAGGATATGACAATATTTGTCCGAGATACAACTATTTGAATATCTGGAATCTGAGGGTGTAAAAAAAACATTGAGAAAATCTCCTTTAAAGTTGTCCATTTATGTTGCCAATTGTGCTTCATTCACTCACAAAAATAAATGTTTTATATATTTATGGTAGGAAATTTACAAAATATCTTCATGGAACATGATCTTTACTTAATATCCTAACGATTTTTTGGCATAAAAGAAAAATTGATAATTTTGACCCATACAATGTATTGTTGGCTATTGCCACAAATATACCCATGCGACATGTGACTGGTTTTGTGGTCCAGGGTCATATATAAGGAAAGCATCAGCATTTGATGAGTGCGGTCTGAGGATTCGGTTCTGCAGGGTACACTGGCTTTATTCAAGCACCACAGAGTCAAGTAAAACAAACAGACAGGAACACAAGGAGCCCGGTCAGGGTCCGGTGGGAAGGGAGGAGCAGGCCCTCATGCACTCAGTGGACGGGGAACCATGTCTCCATGCAATGATGAGGGAACCACCGCACTCTGGAGAGCAGGGACCACAGACAGTGGTGAGACAGTAATGCTCTGGCAATGAGACTGGAGGCGAGTATTACAGCCTCCAGACGCGAGGAGACTGGAGAAACCCAGGGAAGAAGAAGAGGGGTGGAAATGGAGGAGTAAGGATGGCGAGGGAGAGGGCGGTGGAAGAGAGCAAACGACTTATTGTATTTCTACCTCGTCCTGCCATCAGATTATGATGAGGTGCTTGGAATAGCATTTCCCAATGGCTCTTTTGTATCAACAATTGAGTTGTATCCTTCTTTCGTCTGAGCGTCCAATTCATTATTGATAAAAAGACCATCAATAGTCTGCACTTGCCCACAGACATGCTTCAAGGACTCATCCCGTGACTGCTGTGAAGGGAAATCCCCAAGGGCGGGAAAAGTTTGCACCCCCCGACGCCATCACCGGATGTAGGCCAGTAAGAGCTGTGTGTGTAAACCCCACTCTCCTGGCCTTATGAGGCGTGCTAGCGACTGACGCTGCGGTCCTTGTTTGTGCGCCAGAGACCCCGTTCGAGTCCTGCTCGGAGCAGATCGATTAGGACCGGTTACACAAGAATCCCCCACACATATAACCTTCAATAGTGTTTCAAAATCTGGTCATTTGATACCTGAGGTCTGGGTGAATGAGGTGGAGATTAGCCGCTACACATATTAACTTAAAACATGTTTGATATCCTTCAGCTGAACGGAATCAAAGTCTGAAGCTAAAAAGCCATAGTTTGTGCCCATCATTCACTACTTGAATTTCTGTGAAGTCTTTCCATTCCGACGGCCCAAAATCTGCAAACTGGCACTGACTTTACAGCAACTAGTGTTGACTAGTCCAGATTGCAAACAGGGGCAAAAATCTGGGCCAAAGTTGCGTAGTGTGTTCCAGCCTTTATTCTGGCAACAATTTCAATTTCACAAACAGGATAAAGCTCAGTTCTGCTCATGACTCTCGTGTGGACTTGCTACTTAAGAAAAATATTTCTTTGTTTTTAAAATTGTTTCAAGCTGTTTTCATCTTAACTTTATTTCCAAACAGACTGACAAACCCTTACATAACTGCAACATTGCAATGCTGGTTTGTGTGCTTAGAGATGTGATGGGAACAGAATATTGTTATATTGTTGTTATTAAATGCACATTCAAGCTGTTAGAAGTGTCATCCACACAAAATATACACCTATTATTTTCTTTTCTTTCCAGAAACATTGAATGGAGGCTTGTGCAGTTGTTTGGTTTGCTTTATAAGTGTTATGCCTTTTTATTGAGAGCATTTTTTGTTGGTTTGGAATAATGCATTAGTATTACAGATGTATTTACAGATAAAGAATTTGTCTGGACTTTTTCAGTAAAAGTAAAATGTACCTTTATTTATTTTTTTAAATATGAACAAATGTTATTTGTCTGATGAAGCTAAAGCTCCAGTACATAGACCTGGATTTCAGCTATTCTGATGGTTCTATAGTAGGTTTAACAAAGTTATATATAAGTCTAGTTTGTAAATAACTGCTCAGTAACATCTGCCCACACAAACTCCATGCTTTTACCCATTTGTCTCTCCTTCCTCAGGGAAAGTTCCAAGAATTCCCAGTGCTGAAGCTCAGACTAATGAGATCCTCTGACAGGTCACAGTGGCGAGTCCTCAGCTTCACATTTACTCACACACACAGGGTCTCTTTGTCCTTACCCCTCTCCTGTCCATTTTTTTCCCCTGTGTGGAAGAAATTTTATATGTTCTATATGTTTGCATTTTCTTATATTCATAGAATCTTAGTATGGATGTGTTAGGGCTGGGTATTGACACAAATTTCACAATTAGATTCGATTTCGATTCACAAGCTTGCAATTTGATTCGATTTCGATTCGATTCAGTATTGATTATTTTGGATATCAGGTACAATACAAGGAAAACAAATCTCTTAACTAATGCTGTAAACTATGGGAGTCAGTTGTAGCCTACAGGCTTCATTAGCCTACTGTAATATTGAAGGTAAAAATTAACTGATTTGTATACAAACACTTAAATTACACTTTTATTTATTTTTATAATAATAAAGTTATATGAAATATAAACATTTAAATGGTGGCTATCATAAAAACCTGCCAGATTTATTCAAACATGCTTTAAATGGAAGAATATAAAAAATTATAATGAATATGTAATATGGTGCATATATTTAGCAAAATGCTCCTCTAGAGTTAATTTTTCTAGCTGACTAACGAGTTTGGTCACTGGATATGTTTTTTCTGAGGTAAATGTGACGTTACATGACATTGTTTACAAGCTGCAATTATGTTTTTGAATTTCGTAAGAAAATGGACATAATTTGAAATCTGAGACTTTGTTTCATATCAATAGTAACAAAGCACAAAGATTATTGCGATTTATTGGATGGGATGTGTGCTACAATGTTACATTCATTCATCAACTGAAAACAGGATGACTAATCGATTCTTGGGATTTAAGAATCGATATCGGTTCGTAAAAATGAGAATCGATTAAAATCTAGAAATCGATATTTTTTACCCAGCCCTAGTATGTGTATGACCTTGTGTACGTGACTTGACAAAAAGTTAATGTGTGACTAAGTGTATGACGGAGATAGAGGATCTCCATTCAAAGGTAGAATATGATAGACAAATCTAAACAATGTGATCTTCATTTAGCCTCGAGAAGTAACCTTGGGGGAGCCAGTATAAAGAATGAAGGATGCCCTCCTCTCGTTGTCACAGCCACTTTGCATGACCGTATGATTGCTGACCTTTCCTTGCTAGGGAATAAATAATCTTTAAAGACAATTGGTACATGTTTGTCTCTTACTCGGTAATAGAAAATTGTTTGCCACCACACCTGTCATTGGAAAAACACTTGAACATGCCTTTATTTCCATGTGTGTGTCCATAATAGGCATCTGGTGCTTGTTTTGTTGGCTGCAACAAAGACTTTTGTGATGAACCAGAGGGAGTCTCGGCTACCCATAATGCCTCTGCAGCCCTCTGCTTTGTGAGGGCACGTAATTGCCGTCTCCAGATCTCTAGAGTTCATCTGGACTAATGCTTTTCCATTCCTCGACCCATTGTTGCCTCCAGCACTCGCGTCTCGCTGGCACAAACTCTCTGCTCCTCCTTCAGTGCTCTTTTTCACTCGATAGAGGATATAGACGTCTGTATCAGGGGACTACATCTGTACTCTCAGAGGACAATCCTGAGCGCAAGGCTTTTTATTACCTGTTAAGGCACCATTTAAAGAGGCTTCAGGAAAACATGTCTATTCCAATCTAAAACTGAAATGAATATGAACCGTGCACATTGTGAGGAATATAAAAATACAGTGGCACATAAGTCACACTTCTGCAGGATCTTTTCTATTCACCAACATGACTTTTTCATTATGCTTGAAGTCTCAATGTGTTTGAATCAGCTGGTGATCTTTAGTGGATGTATGACGTGAGTTCTCCTGAAGTTCACAGAGGAACAGCAGGTGTGCAGACAACACTGACTGTCTTCATGTTCAACACTACATCTATTGTTCAAACCCAACAAAGCTCTCTCTACCAGATGTTTTGATTTGTGCATCTTTCTTTCCCATCAGTGCCACTGGCTTTGATATTGTGTTATGTAATGCAATCATACACATATCACTCCTCGGAAGAAAGACAGGAGAGACTCCACTCGTCCAGGCTGATACTAGCATCACTAACATCATTATACACACATAAACATAAAAATACTTACAGTGTCGGCCCTTGAATTAGATTGAGCACCTAATAAGCATAAAAATACATAGCACATACTGTGGATAATACGATTATTGACTTTAAAATCTCTGTTTTAACAAGCTAGATATTTTCAAATTAGCGAAATGTTAAGCAGAATTCACAACAACACTGTTCAATACGTCACAGAAAACCGCATGTTTGTGTTTGCAAGGCATAATGATCATCAAACACAGTCAGCTGATCTGAGTCTTTCTCACACGGGCCCATCGGCTGCCCTTATAAATAAACCTGGCATGGCTATAGCTTTCATTAGAGGAAAGTTCATTTAAAGCAGGAACAGATGAAATGTCTCTTATAAACTATCACTAGGGCTGAGGATCACAGGAGCTGATGACAGTATTTTACATCCCGCACAGCCACCTGTACGCTCTTCCGTGAGGAACGTGATTGCTGGAGAAAATGTGTGGATTGTTAGGCAGAGAACTGAAGAGCGCTCTAATGAAATCCTTCTCAAGGATGCACTTCCCCTAGGAGTCGGCTGGTTATTAAAGATGTAACTGTGTGCTGACAAGTACAGAGGAAAGGAGAACGAAATAAAAGAATCTATTAATATGTGAAATAACACATGAATATTATCCATAAAGTTCAGAAGTAATAAGTGTGAAAGCCTTTCCCTGGAGCTCATCGTGGAAGACAGAGGGAATGGCTCTGTTCCAGAACATAGTGAGCTGCCTATACCTAGAGAGCATTTTAAAATATTAAAGGAGAGTAAAGTAAAGAATAAAATACACTCCTGCCTTCTGAGATACTTCCCTGGTGCTATTTTGCAGTTCCAGAAAACAATTCCGCCACAGACCAGGAAAAACCTCGTCTAAAGTCAGTGGAGCGTTGCGCATGTTATTCAGATGCTATTTTAAGGGCGCATGCTTGGCCATAATGTAGCGTGTGCACAACGCACACACACTTTGCCTCTCTCATCTACACAGAAGCAGCAGTTCACATTTTGAAAACCATACATGATTACAAGGAAAAATATTCCACACGAGGGAAATCATTGTGGTGTCCATGAAGATGTGAAAGAATAGGCATAAATCTAGCTTACACATTTACCCAGATTATCATACGCCTGTTTAACCGAAGCTAATCTGTGTGTGCTTCTCCATCCCCAATGTCACTTCTCTGTGTTTTACGGCCCTGACGAGAACGGCGGTCTCCTCGGCTGTGAACCGCTCCTGGCAAATCCGCCGTTATAATAGCAATCCGCCATGGAACAAGCGCGCCTGCTCTTAAAGGGAATGTGAGATGACGCTCTGATTGGTTTATTTCACGTTACGCCCAAACCACACCTATGAGTAATGAAGCTGCTTCAGACCAACACATTTTAGATTTGCGTCGGGTGCAAGAGTCATTTATCCCGCCGGTATAATAGCAACAGCGCCCGAGACCCGCCCACAAAGTTACTTGCGTTTCACGTTTGATGCTTGCGTTTCAGATCGTTAAAATAGGGCCCTAAAGCTCACTTGACTTTACTTGACTTGACTTGAATCTAGCTATGTTATATTTAAAGTGATGTCTGGCACATATATCAGTGCCGTCATGACTCGGACACAAGTCTGAGTGTTCAAAGGCAATTAAGAGATTTAAATGTTGGTTGGTTTTGTTCAAATGAAGAGGAAATTATTCTTAAACTGTATTAATGAGAAGAAGATTGGATGCTGCAGGTGTAACGGCACACACTGAAACAGCAGATTGTAGAAGAACCCAGGAGTGGAAATTTATTGACAAACAGGTAAATATACCACAAAAATAAACAGGTAACAAAGGCCTGGTTTCACAGACAGGGTTTAGATTAAGCCAGGATTAGGCCTTAGTTCAATTAGGACATTTAGCTTTAATAAACGTGTCTTAGAAAAAAACATTACTGGTGTGCATCTTAAGACAAAACAATGGCACTGATTATTTTAAGATTTTAAGATACGCTTTCATTTAAAACAGCTCAAACATGCATTTTAGTCTGAGACTAGCTTAAGCCATGTCTGTGAAATGGGGGTCAGTCTCTTTAAAACCACAGGTTAGAGAGGTCCACAAACACAGGCGACCCCTGCTGAAAAATCCAGCATTGCTGCTCACCCGCATTAGGTATGTTTGGCATGCTGGTCCCCAACATGGGATGCTGGTCCCCAACATCTGGTCCCCAACATGGGATGCTGGTCCCCAACATGGGATGCTGGTCCTCAACATGGGAGCTGGTCCTCACTGACAGCTGGAGTTTGACACGCAAGTTCCCAAATGATTATTAAAGTCTTTAAAAACAGCGACTTTCAATTTCGAGCTTTTGTTATCAATAGCTCTTTCTTAGCAGGAGCTCTTCTCATAATCCGTTATTGATTATTTGGTATTTTTCTTTGTTTTCATTTCTCTAAATGTTTTTATTTCGCAGTGTACACAAGCTCTTTTTAACTGATTTGTGTATAGATCCTTAGAAACAGGAGAAAAATCCTTTGAAATGATTCACAAGTTTGAATTTTTACTTTGTTTAAACCTTCAATGACATTGATTGTCAACATAGGGAACAAAAGAAATTACATAGGTAAAATTATATAGTTCAATAAATCATATGTTTTCATATGTCTTCCTCCACTTCTCCAAGGTCCAGTTCCTTCTCTCACGTGTCCATTGTGCTTTGGACAGGGGTCATCATGGGCTCTCTGATTGGCTATTCTACCCAGACATAATGTTCTAGCTTATCAGTGCAAGTGACAGATGTTGAGAAATATAGGCTATGGCTTTAATTTCAATTAGTAATGTCCCTGATTTCATGCAGAATTATAATGTGATGCCGTTCCTTACTTTTGTTGAAAATGGCTTATATGGTGGTAAAGACTGTTCATATTGTCCACCTCTGGAGCTGCTAGAAAGTACACATAATGATTTCATCCCCCACGACGAGGGCAAGGAATGAATCTCAACCTTGGGAGAACCCAGGCTACATCTTTTTACACAGTAGTAAAGTGTTATCAATTTGACTAAAAAGTAAGCCTCCTTAACATTTCTAATACAGCTTTACGACACATGATCATCTCACTGCTCCGGCAATATAAATGAACTGATGAGATTTGATTTTATATTCATAAATCCAGTCTGCCACCTGAAACTTTCAACACATAAATTGATCATCTCTCAATAAATGGAGTGCCCTTGGATTGTGAATCTGGATTTCATTTCCACACGATGAGAGAGGTAATGAATTTAAAAATCTTTCAGAACATCTGAAAAACCACAGTCACATTTGTAGAGGATGGATGATGATGGTGATGCCGCTGTTTTGCTGCACAGCATCACTGGTTGGATTTCCATGGAAACCAGGCACAGCTTATACTACAGGACAATATATATATAAAGAAATGTACTGTATTAACTGCCCAAGAACAAGCAGTGTTAACTAACAATCTTACTGGCACAGGTATGCTGAATTATACATCACAAAACAGCGACAGCCAAGACATCTTTTTTTTTTTTGTCTGATAAACAATTTATAAGATATCATCGCTGCAGCTGAGAATTTCCTCACTTCCGAGTCTGAACTGAAAACAGAAGCACTAGAATTAGATATGATCAGAAGAATCATTTACACATTGTCAATAACATACTGAGTTGCTGTGATGTATCATGAAACTAAGTTCTCATGACATAGTGATTTGAGGACACATTCATTCATATTGACCAGCTCAATAAGTCTCCAATGAGATTGTGACACTTCATTTGATAACATCATTCCTGCTGTCGGCACTGGATTAATGAACGGATCAGCAATGTGAAGTAAGAGTAATCTGTTGGGGTTCAGTGTTATAAAAAAATAAATCAATTAAGCCACTGTTAATCAGTATATCTGCAGCATGTACACGTGTGTTTTAGTTTTGTCTGGCAGTTTCACTAAAACAGTGAAAAACCACGGAAAAAGGGATGAGATGTGTATCGCAGTGAACACTACTGTTGCTCCAGCGCTGGATCAGCACTCATTATAACACACAGTCGAATAATGAAACAAATCTCCTGCTGGACGATTGGAGATGCTTCACTCTATTAGACACACCCTTATCAAAAAGTAACTCCAGTGAAATGGAGCAGGCCTCATTTCATACAGAAGAGTGCTGCTATCTCTATAATCCATCATAAAAGCACTCATATCCCAGCTGCTCTTAAACCAGCTCACACTAGCGGACCACTCAAGCATGACCCTCTCATTTTGAGACAGTTCCTCGCTCTCCTCCAGCTCTCAAGGATAAAAACCATCATAGCATTGACACAGAGAGAAAAGGACGGATGGCTGCTCGTCCTCTCAGTGCCTCACTCTATGAATGAGGAGACGGCAGTGTGAAGTGTCCTCAGAGGCAGGAGAGGTTCATGAATGGGTTTAAATTATGCTGTTGTCAGTTAGCTGTCTATCTATCTATCTATCTATCTATCTATCTATCTATCTATCTATCTAACTATCTATCTAACTATCTAACTATCTATCTACATATCCATCCGTCTCTGTCTGTCTGTCTGTCACAATCTGTCTTATTGTGCATGGCACACTCGTTTTCTTTTGATTAAGTGATGAGTAGTACATATACCATGTCAGAATCATCTGTCAATCAACATTCCACCAGTCATGTTTATCTGACCAGGGAAAAAATGAAGGTGGGAGGAGCCAGAGCAGAGATGGGAGCAGCAGGAGGATGACCCAGAGCAGAGACATAAAGGTCCATGGTGGAGCCGATGGAGGGAGTAGCCATGGTGGAGCCTGGTGGAAAGATAGAGCAGAACCAGGGAGATGACTGACTGGGGTCATCTGAAGACCTGGAGGGCCACGGCGGAGCTGCAGGCATGACCGAGGTGGAGGCGTGGGCTTGGCAGACAGGGGCGGAGATGGCGGGAGTTAGGACAATGGAGGAACTGGAGGGAATGAGGAGGCCAGCGGAGCCAGAGCGGTGAAGGGTCGAAGTGCAGCTGTTGACTCAGAAGTCCAAGATGGAGCCAGAGGGACGAGGGAGCCTGGCAGAGCCTGAGGGACGGCAGTTCATGGTGGAGCCGGGAGAGCGTTGAACCGAGGTGGAGTCCAGGGCTAGGAGGCTTGAGGTGGGTTTGAGGGATTCACAGCTGATGACTGGGAAGCCCCAGGCAGATCTGTACCACTGGAGGAGCTGGGGGACTGAAGGGAGACAGCGGGGATGTTGCAGAGGAACTGGAAGGCTTTGACAATGGAGGAGGGAGATGGAGGCTGTGTCGAACCATCTATGACAAAGGAGACTTGAGGTTGGACGACAGAAGCTAGATGATGAAGTCAACTTGGAACTGGGTTTAATCAGTGAAGATTTGGAACTGGGCTTAGCCAGCGACGACTTAACTGCCTTTTGACTGTATAGGACCAGCGGTGACTGTAGCATAGCAAACACCCCATCCAGCTAATCACATAAGTCCTCATCCAATATCAAATCAGTCGAGCTCCAGCTTTCATTACGCACCTCAGCCAAGGGAGTGTAGGTGGGGCTCCAATTCATCCCCTCAAAATCCATTAAAATGCCCTCCATGATGGACGATGTTGCCAGCTCGTTGAACTCGGGCTCCAGGACAAAAATAGCCTCTTGCGATTGCTCTGGCTCAGTCTTCACGGTGGGCTCTGGCTCTGGCTCCGTTTTGGGCATGGTTGACGGCTGGCTGGGCTCTGGGTCTGGAGTGGGGCTGGTAAGTTCTTCCTCCACGGGGCAGACAGTGAAAGGTAGGGCAGCCCCCTAATAGTCTACTAACCGTTAGTCGATTAGAAGAGGCTTGGTTGACCAAAATTTTATTAGTCGGTTAGTCGCAGAAAAAAAACTCCATAGGAAGTGGCGAAATCATGCAGGCTTTAACAGACAGATCGTTAACGGCAGAAAATCCAAACATTCGCCCATCATTCATCGACCTGAAATATGGCTTATCACTTGAAACATGTAAGTAGTTGTAACTTTACGTTAGTAGAAGTAAAGTCCGCTCGCTCTAATGCTAACCTAGACACATGTGTGGTATTATTAGGCGCATACTGTATTCAAGTGTACTGCATGACATACGGGCGCCAGTGCATCACTGCATTTAACTTAAAATACTCTAATGCATAATGCAAACTGCAAAGGGTCTACTTTAATTTTTGTAAACTCACAATAACAACAAAACGTTTTGCTTTTGTAAAATAATGAAAGCAAACAGGATGTGCTTTCTGCTGTCTCAATTTCAGTGATATTGAGCACGTCACAAAAATGAACCGAAAGTTCAAAAACTAAATAAATAGTATAGGAGAAAATAGGGACTGAAGAGATGTGGGGGGAGGGTTATCTTATATTATCTTATTATATTATCTTCTATTATTATCTCACTATCTAAAAATTAATGTATCTATAGAGAGTGCTGACAATGGTAATTGTTACATAGGAGAAAAGCTAGAAATAAAAATAAAAATAAAAATTGACTAATACAATGTTGGCAGTATGATGGTAGTGAGGAGTGGTGGTGGTGATGGTAATGAAGATGGTAATAAATAATAAATGGTTACTTTGCTTATGCATAGACACACACACACACACACACACACACACACACACACACACACACACACACACACACACACACACACACACACTCACACCCACCCACACACACCTATACATTTACACACTTTTATTTCACTTCTGGAATTATGGAATTACTAGATTGTTCGTTACTGCACTATTTTGGTCTGTATGTCTGTCTGTTAAATAATAAAAAAAACAACAACTTGCCTCACAGACATGAGAAATATATCTATAGAAAGCTTGAAATGTCTACCTTTAAATGAACCAATTCAAATGGAAAATAAATATTCTCAGTTTATCAATGGCAACTTCAATGGCAACCAACTATACCAATGTTCAAAGAAGGTTCAAATGTCCGTCTCAATGCAGCTTCAAAGTCTTGAAACGATCCCAGTCGAGAAATAAGGATCTTATCTATTGAAACGATCGGTCATTATCAAAAAAAAAAATAAAAAAAAATAATATATATATATATATATATATATATATATACTTTTTAACCACAAATGCTGTGTACTCCGGTTCAGAAAGGAAGGGAAGGGCAAAAAACTCTCATTTTCTCCTCCAACTTCAAAATCGTCCGACATCTTTGTTTTAATTTATTATTATTATTATTTTTATTTTTTCCGTGACCTTTCCAACGTGATGATGCAATACGTGGCGCATCTCAGAGATGGTACAAGACGGGCATTTGTGGTTAAAGCTACACTGTGTGATTTTTACCCCCATCTAGCGGTGAAATTGTATATGACTACCCAGTGAATATTAGTTTCTGTTCCTCTCAATTCCGAGGGCGTTTTAACTCCTACGGTGGCCGTATTATTCCAAGATTAACATGGCTTCCAGTTATCGACTTCGTCCATGACAATAATAAACAATACGTCTAAAATGAATAAAACTACAGGACAGATGTCAGGAGGTAAACGTCAACCTTGGAATCGGCTATCCCAGCATAATCAGATTAGGCTAACGTTACAATGTGTACAAAGTAAAAGCAATTAAAAATAACTAAAATTTACAGTGTCCTTTTTTATATATAGCTTAAAAAATTGCGCCTTTAAAACTATTCATTACCTGTGATCCGTCGCAGCACAGATTTATGTTACAAGGTCAATGTTACTCCGTCAATGGGGATGAAGTTAGACTAGAGGTCGTTCTGGCGTTATGCACAACCATGCTATGGTTAGACAAGGAACTATAAAACTTCGAATTTACACAAATGAATTACAACAGGCTGAATTACCTGTCGAGAAGAAAGCAGGCAACCTCGGCGTCCGTTTTAAAATCTTTTCTCCTCATGAGCTCTTTCCATCTGGGAAAAGTTACTCCAATATGACTATGGTCTTGCTGATTTGTCTGTCGCGTTGACGTTTTAATTCTCTCTTTCAAATGTGAGTATGCACGCACACACACACACACACACACACACACACACACACACACACACACACACCACACTATCTTTCAAATCTGCCGGCACTCGCGAGCTCGTGAGTAATCTCCCCCTCGCATTCGTCAGGTGTCACTGAGTGAAAAATGCATAAGGCAAAGCTTGAATTTACAGGCATGTCCCTCTTTGGCTAATGTAGTTTCAAGATGGAGGGGCAACATGGCGACCGGCATTCGAACCCCTCACCCGTATGTACTTTCAATGGCAGATTATAAACTTAAGAGAATACTTTATTACTTGAAAGAAGTAAATATACATTAATGAGCACATATATTTTTGAAAGAACTAAGTGTTTTTTGCTAAGAATCAACTAAAAAAGTTACACAGTGTAGCTTTAAAAAGTAAATATATATATATATATATATATATATATATATATATATATATATATATTTTTTTTTTTAGAAAATGTCCGATCGTTTCGCTGGATAAGACTCTTATTTCTCGACTGGGATCGTGTCGAGACTTTGAAGCTGCATTGAGATGGACATGTAAACCTTCTTTGAACATTGGTATAGTTGGTTGCCATTGAAGTCCATTCTGTGTAGAAAAATCCTGGAATGTTTTCCTCAAAAACCTTAATTTCTTTTCGACTGAAGAAAGAAAGACATGGATATCTTGGATGACATCGGGGTGAGTAAATTATCAGCAAACATTTTTTTGAAAGTGAACTAATCCTTTAACAACAGACTTTTAATAACACAAATAGCAAAAGCATACACATACCAACATAATGTTAACACAAGACCATGAACTGAAGACAATCAACGAAACAGGGAACAGGAGAGAACTAATGAGAAACCATGAAAACCAACGAAGAACTAGAACACATGTAAAACAGAGAAAATGAGGGTACGTTTACACAACAACAACAGAAATTCTTAAAACAGAAAATGCGCCAAACGCACATGCCTATAGACTAAACACTGCGTTTGCAGGCCCCCAAAACGCTGTTGTTGAGTTAAAAAAACAACCAAAAAGCAAAAAAAGTTTTCCGTTTTAAGTTGGAAACGACCATAGCTAGAAATAAAACAAGACAGAGAATCAGAACATGACTGTGACAAATACTGTCATTATGCTGACACAATTCTGTCAATCATTTTTACATGTCAATAATCAATCAATCATTATTACCTCATGACACAGTCATGATTTCATCTCAGTGTTTTCCTCTTAGCATCCTCCAAAACATACACAATATTAACGAGTGCTTAAATTACACCTCTCTCATATTATTCCACAAGAAAATCCAAGTCTGGAGGAGCTCCAAGATATGCTTCAATAAATGTAATTGGAAAACATTGGAGTAATTTCCCACTCTGCCAGCTGAATGGCTTCATTTCTCTCGTCTCTTTTGCAGGTGGTATAAGACATGCAAAACGATTTTTTTTTAAAGGCACATCAATATAAATATACAGGACTCAGTAGTGTTTTCATTATACATCATTCACACAGTTTGCATTATGAGTGAGGATTTTTGACATTTGATATGTTCCAAACTGAAATCCATTAGTATTTTTCATTCCAAAGCAACCTCTTTGTGTGTCCTAAACCCACAGCTGCCTAGTGGAGGCAGATGTCTAAATAAAACTTCCTGGTGCTGTAAATAGCCCAGTTAGAGCTGATGCCCATCTAAACTAGGCAGCCGATCACTAGGTGCTTGATTGTATTAACACATCCATCCATCCATCCATCCGGGGCCGAGTCGCGGGGGCCGGGTCTAAGCAGAGACGCCCAGACTTCCCTCTCCCTAGACACTTCCTCCAGCTCTTCCGGGGGGACACTGAGGCGTTCCCAGGCCAGCCGGGAGGCATAATCCCTCCAGCGTGTCCTAGGTCTTCCCCGGGGTCTCCTCCCGGTGGGACGCGCCCGGAACACCTTCCCGGGAAGGCGTCCAGGAGGCATCCGGAACAGATGTGGGGGAGCAGCGGCTCTACTCTGAGCTCCTCCCGAGTGACCGAGCTCCTCACCCTATCTCTAAGGGATCGCCCGGCCACCTTGTGGAGAAAGCTCATTCGGGCGCCTGTATCCGGGATCTTGTCCTTTCGGTCATGACATTTTTGTATTATTGCATGTATTCACATGCAGTTGCGAAACTAGACCATTGTGTTACATGCACATAATTGGACAGGTACATTTAAAATCACAGTCATTCAACCGCAGAATTAACCACGGCATTTAACATCTGAAAATATTTTTAAGTAAATAAATAAAATAATAGTAAAAATGATCAAGATTTGAACATGGCCAAATTCAAATGTCATCTTCTACCCAGGTAGATATTTTCAGCTTTTATTTGACTTTATTGTAGCTATGAAGACAAGCTCTCACCAATCCACAGACTCTAACATTAAATGAATACTAATATCATCTGAGACTGATCGCCTCCGACCTGAACGGCGCAGTGGGAATGTGTGTGAGTCAGCGTTCTGGGTGCAATTCAGCTAAAGATGAGAATGGCCATCTGGCCACAGTCTGAGCAGAAACATCATGAACAATATCCCTCCATTGAGTCTGAAGTTATGTGGAGGGGGTGGTGGAAGGAGAGAGAGAGAGAGAAAGAGAGAGAGAGAGAGAGAGAGACAGAGAGAGAGAGAGAGAGAGAGAGAGAGACAGAGAGAGAGAGTAATGGGCTGTTAGTAATCACAAGGTTTGTGTGTTTGTATCGAGAGGAAAGGCAAAGCAAATCCTTGTGTTCTTCTTCTGGCGATCCAGACCTGATGTGGCTCCAGCTGTGTTGTGATTGTGGTATCTGTATAACATCTCAAGCTGGTATGAAGTTTAATACATCTTCATTGTGTATCGAACATGGACCATCAGCTGGAATCTCACAACCTTTCTGTTATCAGCTGCTCAAATATTAACACGCCAGTCATGCCAAATATTGACACCATTTAAAGGGTGAGTTTAAAACCAGCATCGTTTCCCTTCTTCTTAAGAACACAAGTGGAGATGCTTTGTTGGATATTTGTCATGCAATGAAAGTGGACAGCTGGTTTTTATAGAAAAAATGATACCATCACAATTAAAGTACAACACATTGGCTGTGTGCTACATTTGAGTCTTCTGTAGTCATTAACTTACATTTCCATCTGTTCCTCACACATCATATGAATTCAGAAGACTTCTAATGTGCATGAGCCATATGGACTAAAACATGAACTTTATACTGAACTCTCACTGTTGTAAGTTTCATTGAATCTTCTCTTGTTCATGTTACTGAACGAATGTGTAATCATGTGAACTTTAAAAGAGTTTCAATGAAATAGTGTCTTGTCTGTCTTACAGTAATATTATTGATTATTCGACTGCACTGACACTATTAGATGAGAACAAAACTTGAACTGAATTGAGCTGGATAATAACACTATTAATGTTAATGTTAATGTTAATACGACTTCTGTAAAGCTGCTTATATGTGAAACTGAATTTCATAATTAAAGGTACAATATGTCATTTTTTTGCCGCCAGAGGTCGAATTTTCAAAACAATAACAAAGACGAAGGTTGATGACGCTATGAAGGAGAGTGGAACTATGGGAGATGTGGTTTTCACCATCCAGAGATGAATCATATAAATTATATATCAGCTAATAAATTAGTTTTTGTATTACCTGTACGTTTGATCACACTATGTTATGTCATCGTAATGAATTAGCTGCAAGGAATGTGAAATGTAATGCTATATAGCCTGTTATTAATATGTGACTATTTGTCAAATGATTTGGTGGGTTAATGCTGCGCAGTTTTACACATTTAAAACAATCATACTAAAAGTACATTTGAACAAAC
The DNA here is from genome assembly GCF_949319135.1 of Squalius cephalus. Classification (NCBI taxonomy): domain Eukaryota; kingdom Metazoa; phylum Chordata; class Actinopteri; order Cypriniformes; family Leuciscidae; genus Squalius; species Squalius cephalus. Next base: position 579,114 of record NC_137133.1, on the reverse strand, counting down.
CCACAGTATTTGCAAGTAATGGCTAAATATTTTTGTGCAACACATACTGTATTTAATTTCACTGCCATAGACTTGGTCACCAGAATTGATAAAAAGCGTTACTGAAGTACAAACAAAGTGCAATATAACTGTGTGTGTACAATAAATAATATATATTCACTTACCTGTCTATTAAAACACATTCGAGAGCAGAGTCTCCGTCAAGTCCAAGTTTGTCGCGAAGCTCTCCATCTCGAAAACGCCATACCGATATTGATCGTCCTGATTGCGATCTCCGCCCGCAAGACATGGGCATCGGCTGCTCTCACTGTAGTGGAGTGGATGGCCCGAAACTTGGGGGGACGCCAGGCGAACTGAATCGCAGAGCCTAACCTGATGGTCCGAATGAGCCAGCGAGACGGACTGGGGAGCGCTAGCCAGGCTCGCAGAGACCATACAAGCAAGACCAGAGGGACCGTAGGCGCACCCGGAGTGGGGCAGCAAGGTGGAACACGGGGACTCGGCTCGGGAGGCTCTCTCTGGGAGGCGACCCGTAGCGGAGTCTGAGTGTGCTGTGCAACACTTACCTGGTTCCACGGGGCAGGAGGTGCAGGAGGCGGCTTGGTTGCGTTCTTGAACTGCACACTGCTGCCCGCTGGCGATAGAAGAGGCGGATGAGAGTGGTGAGGATTCTCTCCCCCCCACTGCTCTCCAGGCCCTCTTCAGACCCAGAGACGGAAGAAACTGCTCTTTTATTGAAAATTTGGGCGGAACAAAAACAAAGGGAAACAAAGGATTTTCCACCAGGCCCTCTTCCAGGGGATGGAGGGGTGCGGTCACCGTCTCCCGAAGAGCAGTCCGGTCCATCTCTGGGTCACGGGGCGGGGGGGCCTGCCTGCGAACCGGAGCTTGTCGGTCTCCCTCATGTCGGCCAGACACAGCCAGAGATGGCATTCCTGGACCACCAGAGTGGACATTGCACGACCCACTGACCGCGCGGTGACCTTCGTTGCACGAAGCGCGAGGTCCGTAGCGGCACGAAGTTCCTGGAGAACTTATGGGTCGTGACCATCCTCGTGCAGTTCCTTCAGTGCCTTGGCCTGATGGACCTGCAGCAACTCCATGGTGTGCATGGCAGAGGCGGCTTTCCCACAGGCCTTGTAAGCCTTGCCAGTTAAATCCGATGAGAACTTACAGGCCTGGGAAGGGAGACACGGTTCCCTGTGCCAAGTGGAGTTAGGGCACAGCTGCATAGCAACGACCCGCTCCACTGGCGGGATACACGTGCATCCCTTAGCCGCCCCGCCATCAAGGGGGGTGAGGGAGGAGGAGCCACCGGGACGATTTCTGGCAGTAAAAGGTGCCTCAGGTCTCCCGTGTCAGTGCCTGAAGCAACCCTCTGAGGAGGGGTAGATCGAAGCGCAGGCACGGGGACTGACCGCTCTCAAGTGCACCTTACCAGCTGTGAGAACAGCTTTTGTTTGCTCAAGTCAACACAAAAAAAACAGAAAGGAAAAATTAGAGAAAAAGACAGCTCGCGCTGCTGTGCTGTGTCACCCGCACCAGTGTGGAGAGGTCCGGAAAAAAAAGCTCACTTGGTTTCACAATCTTCAGAGCATCAGAGTGCTCGGCTCCGAAGCAAAAGACTGAAGTGCAATCGCACCTTCTGCTCATTATATACCCGCGCTGCATGGCTGAACAGCTCATGCCAATGACTGCACGCCAATGTGCATTGGCTCGTTTTAGATTCACTCGAAGTAGTTTGGCCTCTCCAGCGAGATTCCTATCCGTCAGTCATGACGTATGTTTTTCCCAAAGCCTGCTTGCCTAAGTTGATCTATGTTAATGTTTTTTTTTTTTTCTGTACTCGCAAATCTATAATCGTGTACCACGATTATAGATGCAAGATATTGCAAGATATTGTATCACAGATATGTATACATAGATCCCTCATTAGCGGCGGCTTACGTATAGCGGCCCATTGAAATGTCCGCTAATGAGGCGTGATCTTTTAAGTGATTGAGTGATCTGTACAGTGTAAAGTGCAATAGAAATAGTAAATGTGACTTGACTTGACTTGACACGTGTTGTTCTGACAATGAGTAAAATGCATCAGCTGATAAACACAATGCAGGACGTCCCTTTAAGCACATTGTTGATATAAGTGACTGAAGGCCAAAAATAACTAATGTTTGGTGGTTACCAGTCTGCAGTTTTTTTCACAGTCTATATTGATTTTATTTGTCATGGAAGACAGGAGTGTGTAGGACACTCGAGGGGACCTCCTTTAACAGCCTGTGGGTTGTGACTGCAAACCCACTGGAACAGGGTTGAGTCTGGTCAGTCTCTGGACAGGAGATCTTCTGTGAAGCTAAGGTTGCTCTTGAAGGACGCTAGCAGGGGCTCATAGCACTAACACCACAGTACAGACACCATACTGGTAAAAAGCCCCTTTCTCTGAAAACTAGATCCTCACATGTGCCCTGACTGCACGTGCCCTTACACCACATTGAGTTTGAATTTACACTTTCCACTGCAGAAAGAAAGTCATATGGATTGGGAACAACATGAGGGTGAGTAAATGATGACAGAACTTTAATTTACTGAATTTTCTTTCAGTCCTGCCCTGTTCACCACATAACTGCACAGCAACCCTAGACATCAACTCTTAACGTTAGTTTACATGTCACCATTGGATCTACTAATGGAAGTAGAATACATTTGCTTAGTAAAATGTAATAAACAAATGTGTTTATTATGTGGAAACTGATTAATGCAAGCAATAAAGCCCTTGATGTGGTGTTGTGAATTTAGAGCAGACTTATAGTGATGTGCGATCATTTGTCTTCTCAATTTCAGCACAAACCATCCGTATCAACAGCGTTTCTCTGTCCACTCATTATGTACACTTTCTGATGGTGACATTGTTCTGGGAACAGATGTATGATTTTATTCAACTTGACCCAAAACCTGACACCATCTCTGACATCTCTATCAGATCTAGATCTATGACAGCACATTTCCGATACATTAGAAAAAACGCAAGCTGTGGTTTATCAGAATTAGGACATAAAATGTAGAAATTATGACGCACTAAATCTTAACTATGAGATGAAAAATAAAAATTAGGAGATCATTGATCAAAAAGTAAAAATTATGACATACTAAATCAAAATTATGACAAAGTCATAATTATCTCAATTATGATTTAGTATAATTATTAATTATTTTGTCATAATTTCAACTTTTTATGTCATCGTGTAATTTTTTTGTGAGATTTCATGGTGTGTGAACATCATTATTTATTCCATCATTTGCTCACATTCAAATGAATTGTGTTTCATGGAGAAAAGTAAATCAGGTTTGAAAAACAATAGAACGCTTGTTGAAAAGACAGCAAATGTAAGTGCTAAATCCTTCATTGCAAGCAGTTTATTTTCATCAAAACTCTCCTGTTTCAAATCGAGGAGCTTTTGCATGTGAGTTGAACATGATGACCACTGCAGGACAGAAACATCTCCAGATAAACTACAATGTAGGCTCCAAATATCATGAGTGTGAGAACTGACTCTGAAAGGATAAATTAAATGGAAGCAACTGGAACAGTCTTTGGAGATTTGGGCTTGTTACTGCATGTGCTCTCAGTGTGTGTGACAGGATGGGCTGTTGTCCACGAACCCACAGCCGTCTGATGTGTGTGTCTTTACGAGAGCGAACAGAGTCTGGCTGTTTTCCTTCCAGTGTCACAGAGCGTAAATGCAACATGACAGAAGCTCTGCCAGACGCCTGTGGACTTCAGTGGCTTGTGCTCATCAGCGTTTAGATGACGCTCCCCATCGACAGACCGAGAATTACACTGCACTGTGTGTGTGTGTGTGTGTGTTTACACACGGCCTCATTAGTCACAGAGTGTCATGTTAGGGATCAGACATGTCATTTCAATGCTTTGGCAATGCAAAATGTACTTTTGTCATGCCAATAAAGCTATCTGAATGGAACTGAACTGAATAGCAGCAGTTCTGCATCATTCCGCTTTACACAGCACTTTGATTGACTATATGTTCATGTCAATATGAACATGTCTTTATAGGCTGACTGTTTGTCTCTTGTTGTGACTATTGAACCCACAGACTTACATTGAAGGAGGAACCTGACCATCATAGGGAACTGTAAATGGGACAGCAAGAAACACGATCAGGGTATATTCTGGCAAACCGTTTGCCAATCACGTCTAGCAATCAGCAAAGCAAACTGTGGTACACGCCATTTACCAACAAGCGATGGGTAACTCGCAAAGCACAATGTTCCCTCCTGATTTCCCAGCACAATACCATAGAACGGCATAAAGTAAGAGGGTTGAGAAGTAAGAGGCGGGGCACCAGTTAAAACATTTCAAAGTTAAAGTTCACGCAAACAGGTTTTAAAGGGCCAAACCTCAAAACTCGAACCTCAGACCTGCAGCTGATCCTGTGGACACTGGAGAGCATCATGTCCAGGAGACGCTGTGCTCTATAATGTGAAGGTAAAGCCAGTGTTTTCACTGCCCAAGGACGAGCATGTGGAGAATCAGAGGTTAAAGTTCATCTTTACCGCGGTATCACAGCAGTATAATCCTAAACTTTTGCTGTGTTCCCTTTATTTCACTGACGACTGCTTCTCAAATCTCGGAGTTCAGTGCAGGATTCACAAACCGCTTGCTCTTAAAGATGGAGTTCAAAATACTTAGTTTTGAGTTGTATATTGTGTAGGTCTCCTGCTAACTGACTAACTCACGTTATCACTGTCTTACTGAAATACTTCTGCTGATCAGCTGTGGGCCACGATTACCTAAAACTGTGTTTATTAATGCAGATTGTCTGTCATTCTCACTACTTTGAGGAAATATTTGTTTTTGTTACATCAGATCATTCACGCTAGAGCTCAGCTAATGTATACATGCACTGTTATAGAAACAGTTTCCACATGTTCACCGCAATATATTAGAAAAATACTCTGTAAATAAATTAGTACAAGTAAAATAATCGGTTTGTTGATGGACATGCACTTGTTAATGCTGATGGTGAGGAATTACAGTTGCAACATCTCATAATGTTCCTCAAACTGAGTAGTGTATCACTGAGAAACACTGAGTCCTGCTGGAGTCGTCCTGATGGAGGATCACTGAGAAACACTGAGTTCTGCTGGAGTCGTCCTGATGGAGGATCGGGTTCACTGAGAAACACTGAGTCCTGCTGGAGTCGTCCTGATGGAGGTTCGGGTTCACTGAGAAACACTGAGTCCTGCTGGAGTCGTCCTGATGGAGGTTCGGGTTCACTGAGAAACACTGAGTCCTGCTGGAGTCGTCCTGATGGAGGTTCGGGTTCACTGAGAAACACTGAGTCCTGCTGGAGTCGTCCTGATGGAGGTTCGGGTTCACTGAGAAACACTGAGTCCTGCTGGAGTCGTCCTGATGGAGGTTCGGGTTCACTGAGAAACACTGAGTCCTGCTGGAGTCGTCCTGATGGAGGTTCACTGAGAAACACTGAGTCCTGCTCGAGTCGTCCTGATGGAGGTTCACTGAGAAACACTGAGTCCTGCTGGAGTCGTCCTGATGGAGGTTCGGGTTCACTGAGAAACACTGAGTCCTGCTGGAGTCGTCCTGATGGAGGTTCGGGTTCACTGAGAAACACTGAGTCCTGCTGGAGTCGTCCTGATGGAGGTTCACTGAGAAACACTGAGTCCTGCTGGAGTCGTCCTGATGGAGGTTCACTGAGAAACACTGAGTCCTGCTGGAGTCGTCCTGATGGAGGTTCACTGAGAAACACTGAGTCCTGCTGGAGTCGTCCTGATGGAGGTTCGGGTTCACTGAGAAACACTGAGTCCTGCTGGAGTCGTCCCGATGGAGGTTCACTGAGAAACACTGAGTCCTGCTGGAGTCGTCCTGATGGAGGTTCACTGAGAAACACTGAGTCCTGCTGGAGTCGTCCTGATGGAGGTTCACTGAGAAACACTGAGTCCTGCTGGAGTCGTCCTGATGGAGGTTCACTGAGAAACACTGAGTCCTGCTGGAGTCGTCCTGATGGAGGTTCACTGAGAAACACTGAGTCCTGCTGGAGTCGTCCTGATGGAGGTTCACTGAGAAACACTGAGTCCTGCTGGAGTCGTCCTGATGGAGGTTCACTGAGAAACTCTGAGTCCTGCTGGAGTCGTCCTGATGGAGGTTCACTGAGAAACACTGAGTCCTGCTGGAGTCGTCCTGATGGAGGTTCACTGAGAAACACTGAGTCCTGCTGGAGTCGTCCTGATGGAGGTTCACTGAGAAACACTGAGTCCTGCTGGAGTCGTCCTGATGGAGGTTCACTGAGAAACACTGAGTCCTGCTGGAGTCGTCCTGATGGAGGTTCGGGTTCACTGAGAGACACTGAGTCCTGCTGGAGTTGTCCTGACGGAGGTTTGGGTTCACTGAGAGACACTGAGTCCTGCTGGAGTCGTCCTGATGGAGGTTCACTGAGAAACTCTGAGTCCTGCTCGAGTCGTCCTGATGGAGGTTCACTGAGAAACACTGAGTCCTGCTCGAGTCGTCCTGATGGAGGTTCACTGAGAAACTCTGAGTCCTGCTGGAGTCGTCCTGATGGAGGTTCACTGAGAAACTCTGAGTCCTGCTGGAGTCGTCCTGATGGAGGTTCACTGAGAAACACTGAGTCCTGCTGGAGTCGTCCTGATGGAGGTTCACTGAGAAACACTGAGTCCTGCTCGAGTCGTCCTGATGGAGGTTCACTGAGAAACACTGAGTCCTGCTCGAGTCGTCCTGATGGAGGTTCACTGAGAAACACTGAGTCCTGCTGGAGTCGTCCTGATGGAGGTTCACTGAGAAACACTGAGTCCTGCTGGAGTCGTCCTGATGGAGGTTCACTGAGAAACACTGAGTCTTGCTCGAGTCGTCCTGATGGAGGTTCACTGAGAAACACTGAGTCCTGCTCGAGTCGTCCTGATGGAGGTTCACTGAGAAACACTGAGTCCTGCCGGAGTCGTCCTGATGGAGGTTCACTGAGAAACACTGAGTCCTGCTGGAGTCGTCCTGATGGAGGTTCACTGAGAAACACTGAGTCCTGCTGGAGTCGTCCTGATGGAGGTTCACTGAGAAACACTGAGTCCTGCTGGAGTCGTCCTGATGGAGGTTCACTGAGAAACACTGAGTCCTGCTGGAGTCGTCCTGATGGAGGTTCACTGAGAAACACTGAGTCCTGCTGGAGTCGTCCTGATGGAGGTTCACTGAGAAACACTGAGTCCTGCTGGAGTCGTCCTGATGGAGGTTCACTGAGAAACACTGAGTCCTGCTGGAGTCGTCCTGATGGAGGTTCACTGAGAAACTCTGAGTCCTGCTGGAGTCGTCCTGATGGAGGTTCACTGAGAAACACTGAGTCCTGCTCGAGTCGTCCTAATGGAGGTTCACTGAGAAACACTGAGTCCTGCTGGAGTCGTCCTGATGGAGGTTCACTGAGAAACACTGAGTCCTGCTGGAGTCGTCCTGATGGAGGTTCACTGAGAAACACTGAGTCCTGCTGGAGTCGTCCTGATGGAGGTTCACTGAGAAACACTGAGTCCTGCTCGAGTCGTCCTGATGGAGGTTCACTGAGAAACACTGAGTCCTGCTGGAGTCGTCCTGATGGAGGTTCACTGAGAAACACTGAGTCCTGCTCGAGTCGTCCTGATGGAGGTTCACTGAGAAACTCTGAGTCCTGCTGGAGTCGTCCTGATGGAGGTTCACTGAGAAACACTGAGTCCTGCTCGAGTCGTCCTGATGGAGGTTCACTGAGAAACACTGAGTCCTGCTGGAGTCGTCCTGATGGAGGTTCACTGAGAAACACTGAGTCCTGCTGGAGTCGTCCTGATGGAGGTTCACTGAGAAACACTGAGTCCTGCTGGAGTCGTCCTGATGGAGGTTCACTGAGAAACACTGAGTCCTGCTCGAGTCGTCCTGATGGAGGTTCACTGAGAAACACTGAGTCCTGCTGGAGTCGTCCTGATGGAGGTTCACTGAGAAACACTGAGTCCTGCTGGAGTCGTCCTGATGGAGGTTCACTGAGAAACACTGAGTCCTGCTGGAGTCGTCCTGATGGAGGTTCACTGAGAAACACTGAGTCCTGCTGGAGTCGTCCTGATGGAGGTTCACTGAGAAACACTGAGTCCTGCTCGAGTCGTCCTGATGGAGGTTCACTGAGAAACACTGAGTCCTGCTCGAGTCGTCCTGATGGAGGTTCACTGAGAAACACTGAGTCCTGCTGGAGTCGTCCTGATGGAGGTTCACTGAGAAACTCTGAGTCCTGCTGGAGTCGTCCTGATGGAGGTTCACTGAGAAACTCTGAGTCCTGCTCGAGTCGTCCTGATGGAGGTTCACTGAGAAACACTGAGTCCTGCTGGAGTCGTCCTGATGGAGGTTCACTGAGAAATACTGAGTCCTGCTGGAGTCGTCCTGATGGAGGTTCACTGAGAAACACTGAGTCCTGCTGGAGTCGTCCTGATGGAGGTTCACTGAGAAACTCTGAGTCCTGCTGGAGTCGTCCTGATGGAGGTTCGGGTTCACTGAGAAACACTGAGTCCTGCTGGAGTTGTCCTGATGCAGGTTCACTGAGAAACACTGAGTCCTGCTGGAGTCGTCCTGATGGAGGTTCGGGTTCACTGAGAAACTCTGAGTCCTGCTGGAGTCGTCCTGATGGAGGTTCACTGAGAAACTCTGAGTCCTGCTCGAGTCGTCCTGATGGAGGTTCACTGAGAAACTCTGAGTCCTGCTGGAGTCATCCTGATGGAGGTTCACTGAGAAACACTGAGTCCTGCTCGAGTCGTCCTGATGGAGGTTCACTGAGAAACACTGAGTCCTGCTGGAGTCGTCCTGATGGAGGTTCACTGAGAAACACTGAGTCCTGCTCGAGTCGTCCTGATGGAGGTTCACTGAGAAACTCTGAGTCCTGCTCGAGTCGTCCTGATGGAGGTTCGGGTTGAATGAATATTCTTCCAGTGTTTCTTCATTGGACTCGCGTTCGGATTTATATGGTAAAATCAACGTCATTGTTCGTTACTGTGTTTAGTTTACAGTGTAGGAAGCCTCAGGACAGCTGATGTTGTTATGGCAATGGGCGTTTTTGTTTTCGACATGCGCTGTGCGCGGTAAACCAATCACAACAGACTGAGCTGTCTGGCCAATCAGAGCAGAGTAGCTCGCGGAAAAGAGGGATTTAGAGAGATTGATTAATCTGACGAGTCGTTTGAGAATCATTGAAAATATGGTGATGTGCAAATGTTTATTATAAGGAAATGAAACAGTTTTTTGACCTTTGATGCATGTAAACCTGTTGTAGGAGACTCCAAAACAACATTAGGAAACATTAAAATAGCATAATAGGGGGACTTTAGTCAAGTTTTAGTCAAATATTGATTGTTTATAGATGGGTTTTTATACTTGCTGCTTACATGAACTTCTCTTACAACAAATGATGTTTGTCACATTGTTGAGGGTGTCAGCTGACACACCGTCGAGTAAAATACAGAAGCGCTTCAAACTATATGTTGAAGATATTTCGAAAACCTGGACAGCAAATGCAACGCATTAGGCTGGATTCCATTGTATTTCATCTTTTAAATAGAGTTTAACTTCAAACTGCATTCACCTCAACACATCTCTACAGACAGCAATAAGAGCTTGGTTAGTTTACATCTGTCATGTTGCCCTGATATGCAGTGGAGCTTAAGTTCCTGTCAATGAAGACAGCGCTCCTGGTTGCATTGGCCTCCATCAAGAGGGTAGGGGACCTGCAGGCATTTTCGGTTGACGAAGCGTTCCTGGAATTCGTGCCAGTCTACTCTCACGTGATCCTGAGACCCCGGCCTGGATATGTGCCCAAGGTTCCCACCACTCCCTTTCGAGACCAGGTGGTGAACCTGCAAGCGCTGCCCTGGGAGGAGGCAGACCCAGCCTTGGCACTGCTCTGTCCAGTACGCGCCCTCCGTGCTTATGTAGACAGAACGCAGTGTTTCAGGACCTCAGACCAGCTCTTTGTCTGTTATGGTGGGAAGCTGAAGGGTTAGGGTTAGGGTTAGGGAGGGAACGAGTGTTACATACATAACCGAGACGTTTGCTTTGCTGATTGCTAGACATGATTGGCAAACGGTTTGCCAGAATGTACTCTGACCAAACACTCAGAACGCCATACTGATCACCCAATCCAACTTAGCAGTGTGGCAGGGAGTTTTTCACAGCCAAGATAAGATACACATTTTCTTCTGATATATGAAGAGCATTCATAATGATATGGCTAAGTATTAAATGCTGAAATGCTCGTCTTTAGTCTAGACTTTAAGTTGACACTCATCCTCACTTATGATAGCAAAGATATAAAAAGCAATTCTAGAGTCTTCTGAGGTGTTGTTCTGAAAGATGTCTCTGTCTGATTGACAGCACACACGGGATGTTGTTGACTTAATGACAACTTAATGACATATTCAGAGATTGGTTCTGTTCTGAAAAGCTCATAAACTACAGCATAGAAAATTATAACTATGTCTGACAAACTCAAACTCCTTTCTAATGGTTTGAAATACAGGGAATAGTTTTATTAGCATTTTAATAAACCAGAGACATATCTCTAAAATACATAATTATTGCAATACAAAACAGAAAATTACAGAGAAAAGAGAGATCAGTGTTGTATCACCATGAAGCAACTAATTTTGTAATAATGACCATCTGAATGTACATTATCCCAAAGAGAGTCAAAACACAAGTACAGCTAAAGTATAGCAAATTGTTTTCCTGAATGAGTACTTATATTGTGTGGTCATTATTATTCAGGAAATCTTTTAATGCTGAATGCCACAATTGATATTACAGTATCATGTATTCCACAGAGTAATAACATTATTATTAGGATATATTTTTTAAAAATCTATCAGTCAACAATGTTTCAATAATAATACAAACTGATGAATGGAACACATAACAAAAGCCAAAAATCTCATGACATGCAATAATTATTATTATTTTTTTCAAATAAAACGACATGCAATGACTATTAGACAGCAGTTGGTGAGTTTAGCAGAAGTTGGACAAATAAGTTTCATGACTAACCGTCCTTGCAATATCAGGAGACAATTAAATGTAACTGTCTGGCACAGATGCGGGGAGAGATTTGAGGCTTGGATCCAGTAATAAAAAATAAAAATAATAAAGTTTATAGGAGGTGACCGCAGACATACCATAGAGTACCAAGACGGAGCCGGAGGGATCAAGGACCCAGGTGAAGCCCAATGATGGGAGGGTTGTAGTGCTGATGAACATTCTGTTCAAAATAAAGTAAGATCCCTGAGGGTGAGCCAAATTAGCCAGCAGGTGAGAATTATGTAAATGTGTCGAAACTACATCATGGAAATAGTGGCAGGACTACAAATATAGTGATTCAGGGTGTTTTCTGTTGGAGAGATTAACTCCCTTTGGTGTGGACTTTGTGATTTGTACAAACAGCTTTATTACCAGTGCTATCTCATGACCAATTCGTACGTATTTTACAAGGTGACTACGTACGATTTGTCTAAACCCCAGTGACTGGTACTGTAGGTTTAGCGGCGGGGCAAGGGGTAGGTCATTCGTACAAATTCTTACCCACCTCATCAAATACGTATGAACTGCCGTGAGATCGGGTTGATATTACACACTAAAGAAAAGGTTAAAAAAAAAAAAAGTGTCATAGGTCACCTTTAAGCAGTTTTAGAGGACAGGAAAACCTCACCTCACAGATTGAGAGAAAACACCTTAACGCTAATCTAATCTAATTTATTGAGATTCAGATCTCATACTCATTCTCATGTAACACACTGTACCTCAGCTACAGCACAGAATCAAATTAAATACATTACCAGCATGTGATGAATACAAATTTGATAGATAATAATGAGGCAGTTTGTCAGTACATTAGACAAATCCAAAAGCACACACAGATAGAGCAGGTTTGTTGAACAATAATGAAGCATCTGCGAATCTAAACATGTTCTTATAATTACACTTGTCATTATGAGCCCTTTAAGCTGCAGATTTGGATGGTTTCCCTCTCACCCTGGTAATTACATTGCCCCTTTTCTTTTCTTTTCTTTTCTTTTTTTTTCCTCCTGGGACTTTTTGACAGCTGAGATAATTCTGCATTGAATCTAAATCAAAGCTTCTACTTAAAAGCACACAACAGGCTTAATTAAAGCATAGAGCACAGCTGAATTTAAATAATGTGTGCTTTTGAGGAGTGAGATATTTGCAACAATGAATATTAATTATGTATAAACCTTGTTTTTTAATAAGTCAGAGACACATTGATAGCAAAAGAGAATGATAATTCTCATTTTATTGTTCAGCTTTTTCCATTCTTACAAGCCAAGCAGGATGACCCTCTAAACCAGGGGCGCCCAGTCCTGTTTCTGGAGATCTACCTTCCTGCAAAGTTCAGCTGCAGTCCTGATCAAACACACTTGAAGCAGCTGATTAAGACCTTCAGGAGGCGTGATCCCCCCCCCCCCCCCCAATCCAGTTCAGCAGAAATCCTGCAGCTAATTTCATTGGTTAAGGTTACAGTGACGGGTAGGTTTAGTGTTCAGTGTTTGGTGAAGGCAATCAGTACTGTGATTGACATGACCAACGAAATCTTTAGAATCAGCTGCAGGGCTGGATTTCCACTGAACAGGTTTGGGGGAAAAAAATCACACCTTCAGGAGCGCTTGATTACAAAGAGGTGTGTTGGAGCAGAGTTGGATCTGAACTCTACAAGTAGGTAGATCTCCAGGAACAGGACTGAGCACCCCTGGTCTAAACAAAACGATGTAAAGAAGAATTAGCAGTTACGTTCATGGATTTATACAAAATAGTGAGGGAAAGTTTCAATGAACCTGTTAAAAAAGAAACGATCCATCGGTTGCTTCATGTCACTCATCAACTCATCATTCCAAAATTTTGCACCTTTAGCACACATTATACACATTGATGCACAAATAGGAATATGTTATACGTATCTAAAGGTATATATATAAAGATTAAACCAGCCTTATAAACTTTATGATTTAGCTTAAAGACTTAAACTATAATTTGCAAGGACAAAAAATATTGCAAGGACTTATATTGCAGGGAGGGAAAGAGTTGAAGTGAGGATCTAATCACAGCATTTTAAGCACAAAAGACAATCCAAGAAAACTCATCAAGAACAAAAAACGCAACCAGCTTTGCATTCACACAATGACTATGAGCGACAAACTAATCAACCAAACACAGGGATATAAATACAAGAGTCAAGTCACTTTTATTTATATGGCATGTTATACAATAGCCACTTTACAGTGATAAACAGGAAAATAATTATTCAAAGATGCAAACAGACTTAAAAAGTCAATAGTAAAATGTCAGCAGTCAGGTCAATAATATTGCTGAATAAGTGTCCCTAAATAAGTAAGCCAAAAAGGCGACAGTGGCAAGGAACCCAATCTCCATCGGTGACAGAAACCAGGCTCAGTCGGGGGGCCAGTTCTCCTCTGGCCAGATGAACGAACATGGTGTGGTTTAATTCCAGGCTGCATCACAAGTATTCGTATTGTGGATTGATATCATTCAGAATCCTTCATCCAGTTCCTTCTGCTTGGGATCGGGATACGCCAGCATTTGTTGGGGGAGTTGAAGCTGGCTGTGCAGTGGACTTGTCTTGTTCTCATGGTCTTCGCTGAGGATCTGTGCCGTTGGCAGTCTATTTGACGAGGTCTTCACAGGGGTCTGTATCAGTGCTCAACTAGTTGTCATTGTCAAGATAACCTGACCATGTGTGATCCGGTGTCACATGAGGAGGAGGCGAGGAGACGTGGAGTGAGATTTATGGTAAAGTGTCTCGGTGCAGTCAGCACTCGAGGGTGTTTCTGACTGCTGCACTGTGGGAACTTTAAAATGAAAACACTTTGCTCCTGTTTTGCTTTCTCCTCGAGGGAGGGAAGTTGAACGTCTGCTCCCCATTGTTCTCATTTGGCATTTGTCGAGGCAGCACACGGACTGAGATTGTGGGGCTCGCCGTTTCATTTGATGCATCAGGGCTGGGCAGGACTAGCGGGGTTGGGAGAAACAGGGATATATCTTTTTTGAACACCTTCAAATTTCTTCCAGAGTCCATACAAAACTACATCTAATTGAGTGGGTAAAGCATATACGGCAGCAGGTCAGGCCGGAGCATGCCTACATACAATGGCATATCAGGCTGATCTGCTGGGGGATTTGGATAAGAGCGAGGGGGTAGGACCACAGGGCCACAGATCTGTCTCTCAGGGCCACCAAGGAGACCGCCAGAGCAATAGGATGGTCTATGGCAGCCCTGGTGGCAACTGAGATGCACATTTGGCTAAACCTGGCCGAAATAAAGGACATAGACAGAGCCTTTTTATCAGATGCCCTGTTAACCCTGTTTGCGTCTCAGCACACGACGCACTGTCCACTTTGGTTTCCACTCACACGTGGTGTCATAAGCGTCAGTGGGATCCGGTTAACTGCCGAGTTCGTACAGTGCTTGAGTTCTTACAAGATCGCTTTTCAGCAGGGTTATCTCCATCCACCCTAAAGGTTTATGTGTTGACCATAGCGGCTTACCACGCCCCTGTGGGTAATGCATCATTGGGTAGAGACCCCCTGATTATCCGTTTCCTTCGTGGTACTCTGAGGCCGAGGCCTGCAATTCGAACCCGGGTTCCGGCTTGGGACCTGGCTATAGTCCTAGAGGGCCTATCTGTGGCTCCCTTTGAGCCCCTCGAATTAGTTACAGAAAAGTGTCTGACCTTTAAGACCATTTTCCTTCTGGCAATTTCGTCCCCTAAGAGTGTCGGATACCTTCAGGCCCTTTCGGTTTCTCCCACCTGCCTTGAGTTTGCACCAAGGATGGTCAAGGGTTTTCTATATCCTAAACAGGGCTACGTCCCTAAAGTGCCGACCAATATACCGAGGACCATTGTGTTGCAAGCTTTCTGTCCTCCTCCTTTTACGACTCCAGACCAGGAAAAGCTGAATCTTCTCTGCAAGCACTGGACACTTATGTCCACAGAGCTGCCCTGTGGAGAAAGTCAGATCAGCTGGTTATCTGTTTAGGATCACCTAAGAAAGGTCTTCCAGCTTTTAAGCAGACGATCAGCAAGTGGATAGTCGAGGCAATTTCTCTTACTTATAAGTTCTCTGGCCAGCCGTCACCTTTGGTGATCAGAGCTCATTCTACTAGGAGTATGGTGGACTCCAAAACCTTAATTGCAGGGGTTTCCCTACAGGAGGTGTGTGATGTGGCGGGCTGGTCTTCCCCGCTCACATTTGTGAGGTTTTATAGCCTGGACCTGGACCCTGCACCCTAAGCGTCATCTACGCAGCTTCTCGTTCCCTTCTCAGGGAACTAGGGTTACAGTCGTAACCTGAGACGATTTCCATAGAATAACTTTTTTTTTTTTTTGTAAAGAGTCAAACTGCCTCGGGCATGGATCTAAACATAATAGTAGCTTATTACTGTTATCTGGGCTTTCAACAAAAGGAAATTCTACAGGTGCATTGCCATTTGTTTTAGGACATTACAAAATATACTGCGCCGGAATATACTTTACAGGCGAAAACACTTTTCAGACTGGATGCGGTAGCCAGCTTTATATCTGAAGAAATCACATCATCCGGCCAAATGATTGGAAACAGAATGATGCACCTAAAATGTATCCAGAAAGGATTTACGGAGACAGCACGGTTACTCTTAAGTGTTCTCGAATTGTGGTACCTCCTCTGGCGGAGTCTTTGTGCTCTTCTATAGGCAACACCATCTGGGTCGAGAACACTTAACAGTAAACGCACTGTCTCCCTCTTCACCATAAATCCTTTCTGGAGAAGGTGGCTAGAGGGTCGATCTAATATTGTGCTGTTAGAAATGGGTCACTTATCTTTGAAGGGTTTTGATGTTGCTAGAACCCGTAATCTTATGCCTAAGTTTAATGACGATGATTTGGACACTTTCTTTAGTTTATGTGAGCATTTGATGGATGGAAAGATGGTATGGTAAACTAACATTATTGTTGCAGTGTGTGTTTCAAGGTAAAGTTCAGAAAACTTATTCTACACTTAGGGAATGATGTGTAACACATTTACAAGTGATGAATAGTTTACACTTTAGATTAGGGGATGCAGAAAGTGTTGTAAATGATTTATTCATGCGTTTACACATCATCTATAACAGGTGTTGAACACTGTAGTGTGTAGTGTAGTGTAGTGTGCACTGCAGTGTAAGTGCTGACTGGTGAGGGTATAGACAGCTGTCTTCTGTAGTGTAGTGTAGTGTAGTGTAGTGTAGTGTGTAGTGTAGTGTAGTGTGTAGTGTAGTGTAGTGTGTAGTGTAGTGTAGTGTGTAGTGTAGTGTGTAGTGTAGTGTGCACAGCAGTGTAAGTGCTGACTGGTGAGGGTATAGACAGCTGTCTTCTCTGAAACACATGGAGTCTTTAAACACTGTGCACCTGATGTGAGCAAAACATACAAAATTTTTTTTACAATTTTTTAAACATTTATGAAACGTATAGTCACGTTTTGTAAATGATTAGTTAATCATTTACTAATCACTTGTAAATGACTTGTAACGGAATTTACAAAACTACATAAAATGTTAATATATCACTTGCTAATCATTTATGAATGGTTTGTAAATGATTAGTCCATCATTAACTAACTGTGATGATAATGAATGAGATAGGAAGCAAAAGCAGTGTGAACACATATATTTATTGACGACAAATATGGTGAACACAAACTCCGTGAAGACGATGATGAACTCCGTGGGTGATGATGTTATCTCTCGGCTGGGTGGCGCAGTGGCTTGATGGCTGGTGATGACGTGGCGTGAATCTCCCGTGATGAATACAATCCAGTGACGATCAACGGCGAAATAGACAATCCAACACGAACAAGACCAAGACAAACCAACAAGACAGTCCAACATCCGGATCAACTATCAGACAAGGAAGGAGAGAATGAGGTGAGTATATGTAGCTGACGGTAATGTGAGACACCTGGTGCGGGGACTGATTAGCAGCTGATTCCAATGAGCATGATGTAACCACATGAAAGACACCAAATCACAGGACCTGAGAACACAGCCGATCCATGCACCGTGACACTAACCACTTATAAATAACTTACAACTGAACATTATTATAAAGTGTTACCAATTTTTTTTTTACTTTTTTGCTTCAAATCAAAGTTTGTAGTGATGTGATTCACTTTGTCGCTGATTGGCTTGGTTCATGGCTTATAGCTATTTGCTGAAGACTTTTTTAAAATCCCTATGGCAGAAATTAATGGAAAAATTAAACAATATTGCTAATGCAAACTGTAAGAAGAGTTTTGAAGATGTGGCTTCAGTAGTGACTTTGTTAACGATAAAAACAAAAAAAATGTTCACAAGTTGGTTTGCCCATATACTCTTTAAGCTAATAAGGTTAAGCGTATTAGGCTTGCTGTCCGCAGTGGAGAGGTTGGAGGAAGCAGCTTCATCTCGAGCTCGGATACACCCCCCCGTGGAGTCTGGTGGCAAGATGCCTAAATGATGCAGGTGGAGCTGGGGAGGAGGAGGGACGCCAGAACAGCCGATGCCAGCGCGAGGTGAGCGGCTGCTTATGCTCAGGCGGTTAATTGAAAGATTAGATGGGTTCACTCCTCCCGAAATTACGTTTAGGAACTTAACTAAGACAGCAGTCACTAATTAATGATATAATGGTAGATTTGAAATGATCAGGACCATAACAAATTTTTATTTTATTTTACTTTTTTCATGTTTGCTGTTGCATTGCTGTAAATCCACCAATAACCTATAATACAGAATCACGTATGTTGTGAAAGATGGCATTTTTTTAAAATATAGATTTCATATTTTATAAAAACCGTTTAAGACATTATTGTCAAATCTGTGTCAATAAACAGTGTGTTCACTACTCTAATATTTTAAAATATTTTTGGTGGAAATGTTCATGAGTTGGTTGTTGTTGTAACATTTTTTAAATGGACTTTCAGATATAACCCCATCCTCTGAAATATTAACATGTGACAATCTAGACCCATAATGTTACAAATGTTACATGATACAAACTGAAAAGCAATGAATGAACATGAGTGTGTGTGTCTCAGTATTTGGTGTGTGTCTGTGGTGGCATGAGCTTCACCATGATCAGTGTCACTTATTTACTGACATTGCATTAGAAATAATGCACAACCTGGAAGATTTACTAATTTCACATCATAATGTATATTTTACATTTTCAAGATCATAAATCTTTGTTTATTGCCAGGTTAAAAAAAAAAAAAAAAAGCCACATTTGTAATGCGGTCTTAGACTTTAGGTATTTATTTGTTTGTTTTTTATATCGTAAATAATAGGCTATAACAGTACACAGCAGATATTCGTGTCGCTGACTGGCGGATAATAAAGCGTGTTATCAGCAGCATCGTGACGTGTAATCTCGTCTCCATGGTTGCCAGCCTCAGCTGATGTGAGTGAGGAGCCTCTGCTGTTTCACACCGCGCGCAGGGCTTCACGGGCTCGGACAGGTGATGATGATGATGATGATGATGATGATGATGAAGATGAAGCTTTCAGAGGCAGATGTCCAGGTGTGTGTGCGAGATCCATAGATACACACCTGATGAACCCGCTCGGCAGGGCCAGTTACACACCGACGTGGATACACAAACGTCGACTCTTCTCCATGGATGATCGGTATCTGATTCACCAGAAGTGCACGGACGCTTGAGATCATGCAGGTGAGTCAAAGTTCCTCGCTCCGATAGACCATAAGATGTGGTTTCTTAGCTCTGGATTGCATTGAAACAAAAACTTCACGAGAAACGAGTTACAGTCTGACTTTTCACAATATGATTATTAAGGGAAAATGGGATTTTGTACACTTTTATCAAGTGTTTGTCCCGTTTAATGTCATGACACACGGGAGAGCTTCTAAATGGACTCAAGTCATTCATGGACTATTAGTGCACAGAAAAGCAGTTGATCTGCTCTTGTGGCTGAAACATGCTCCTGTCCTTAAAGCATAAAGGTCTGTTCATAACTGTAAAAAAGATAGGCTAACTATAAAGACAACGATAAAGATGTGGTTCTAAAAATCGTTCTCAATATTAAAGAATAGCTGAGTTCACACCACATCTATAACGATAACTATATAGAGAAACAATATAGTTATAGAACGATTTTATCCAGCTGATGAACGATAAAAACGTCCAGACAGTCAATCAGACTCAATCCTGCAGTAGCCTACAGCATTTAAAGCGGCAGACGAGCACGCGCTTAGATAAACACAGCGATATCGTGCGCTGGTGTGGACGCATCTTTATTTTACTATATCTCTTTACATAAATATTTTTTTCTACTTAAAAACTATAATTTCGTTATTTTACTAACCCAACTAATAACTCATCCGGGCTTTCCAATAGGTTGCACGTAAGGGGGAAAAAAGGCACGATATTCTGCCAGTCGGGCTGCAGCAGAGCAGTGTACAGCTTTACAGGAATCTCCGAAAATTACGTGATGGACAGGAAGAATTCCGTGAAATGAGCACGGACCCTTATAAGTTAAGGAAAAGGTCGTGGGTGGGCTTACGTTTCCATGACACGCGGGACAACAACGGGACGGGTTTAGAAACACGATCCCCGGTCCCAACATAAGATGCCCTTTATGAACTTCAAAACCGAAATAGCCATTTACAGCCATTATAAATCTTGGAAGAGCCAGTACATTTTTAATATAACTCTTATAGTATTCGTCTGAAAGAAGAATGTCTTATAGCTACACCTAGGATGAATTGAGGTTGAGTAAATCATGGGCTAATTTTCATTTTTGGGTGAACTATCCCTTTAATAGTGTTAGAGTTCAGCTAACTTTGGTTCTGATGAAGGATCTGCTGTTGTCATGACACTCAGCTCGAGATGCTGTGAGCGAGACGTTTCGCAATGTAAAGTACCAGTGCTGTATGTGCAAGAAAGAAGATAAGCGCAATTCAGTATATGCAAATATTATGATGACGCCATCGGGCGGTTCTATAGTCATAAGTCAAACTTTTTCTAACTTTAACTTCACCTCAGATATTTCAAATTAAACATATTTTATACAAACATTGTATATATGTGTCTGTATACTCAACTGACGAATTGGTGAATCAATTATTTAAATAGTTTTCTTTAGAAAGAGAAATATTACAGCTTTCTACAATATTCTTTAAAACCAGTCTCCAAATGTTGTGGTTTTTGTAATGGCTTTAATTGTTTACAGGTAATATTGTTTGGAAAAGCAAGTTCATGACATATCATTTAATTATCAGGGGTGTAACGGTACACAGAAGTCACAGGTCCTTTGTTTTGGATTCATAAGAGGAAAAAGCAACAATTCCTCAATGCTCGGTTTCTTTTCATTTATTTTGATCAGACGATTGTGCAAATTACAGTTTGTTCCACCTAGTGGCATTTAGTCGCCTTGGGGTAGTTGGTACAGAACAGCCTATTTGGTGTATTAAGCACTAAGCAGTCAGCAGAATACACTCTTGCATAGTGCATATGTTTGTGTTAAGCTGATTAAAAAACAGATTCCTGATTGCTTAAAAAAAAAAGAGGAATTGTTGATTTGTTACTCCAATTGATAGACTGACCAATGCTGCGCCGTAAAATGCAACTGTTTTCGAACGTATTGGTTTGATTTCAAACTTATTCGTTTTATTTTTGATTCATGTGAAGCCTACATGTGTAGCCTACGCAGTCATTTTCTTTGCACGTGAGAGTTCATTAACATGCGGTGACAAAGCCGGATGCACTAAGACTTCCACGACACAAATGATTTTGTCTCGTCATAACAGTGGAAACAACTTAAAATACTCTGTCATTTATTGTCATGAGTCATAGTTATAAGATATCATTCGAAACTGTAAAGGGTCTATTTTTATTTCTGTACAGTCACAATAAAAACAAATCATTGTGCTTTTATGAAATAAAGAGAACAGGATGCTCTTTCTCCTGTTGTGGTGGTTAGCAAACAGTAGGCGCGTTTCCATTTCAGATTTGCGCAAAGAAAACCTTTGCGATTTTTTCTAAATTTCGACAAAAAACTATTTCAAAATGACGGCGTTTCCATTAACCGATGTTATGCGACTAAAACTTCTTCTCACAATAATTAAATCCAAAAACCATGGCAACAGACGTTGGTGGGTTTATGTACTATATCCCAGCCACTGCACTGGCCATTATTATTAATGGAAGGAGATGTGTGTGTGTTTTCCCAGCATTAATGGTGAGGAACGACCCTTATTATACTTGTGAGCGGCTCATATGAGGAGTTTCTCCCTCAGATCTGCTGCGAGGTCTTGATTGTGGCATTTATTTGAGGTTTAGAATCCATTATTCCTGTAATTCTTTTGTCTTATATGAGTTTAATAAAGAGCTCTGTCTCGTATTCTGTCCAAACACACCGCGTCATCTACGTCAGGTGACTGTAAATGCGCAAAAACTGTTTCCATTGCAGTTTTGCGAAATATTTCTTTTTCGAATTGCCTGAAAACCACCTCATGCGAGCGTGAAACCTGCGATAAATGGGAGTTTTTGAGAAATTGACGTGTTTCCATTGGGCGTATTCACAATTCGCAATTTCAATTTGCAGAATTTGAAGGGTAATGGAAACGCGGCTAGTGTTGCATTACCGCGCGCGTCTCCTTCTGGATTGGAGTGTGGATCGCCTGTGACTGTATTTGTCGTCTGACTGTGTGCACCGAACCGTGACGGCTCAGGACGAATACGTGTACCGTTACACCCCTATTAAATATATTCAATGATTTTGCCCTGCTAAACAATATTTTACACTACAAGAACTACTAATGTACCATAATGCAGCAGATCTTAGAGCTTTTGAAAAAGGCATTAGATTTGTGTGTTCTTGGGGTGTCATCATCAGTCATGACATGTTCCTGAAGATATTCATTAGTCACAGTCAGGCGGTCGGAGGAAGGAGGATAGAAAATGTTGTTCCTGAACAGCAGAAGCACTAGCGAGAAGAGTCAGATGTGTTAAAGTGAAGATCAAGACCCCTCAGTGTGATCCCAACAGTTTGACTGGCACATTTCAGCGCTGACTGATTTATGATTTATGAATCTGTCCCAGTGTGATGCAGCTGTTATTGAAGGATGGAGCCGTTTAAAGGCGATGTCTGAGGACAGTAATCAGACAGATGATCTGAACGTAGTGTGCATGTTAAGTGCTCTGGGCTGAATTTCAGTAATTACAGAAATCTGTTGAGAAGAAGAGCAAGATTTTTACATTTCCCAATGAAAATGTGCTGTCTGACCATTGAGAACATGCTGCCATGATGCTAGGTGTTGTGGGCAGTGACCAGGGTGTTGCTAGTAGTTTACTTACAGTTAGGGATTTGTTGAGATCACTAACCCTACTTTAATGGAAAGAATATATATAGTGAAGCACACTGTATTCTTGGGTACTTTAGTGTACTAACGTGTATTTGTGGTGGACTATAAACTGGTATACCTAAAGTCTACTAAATCAAAACAACTTATATTGTACTTCTGAGATCCAACTAAAGAATGTTTGGTAGCTCTATAAAGGAACTATTCTTGACTATATGTTATCCGTTTATTTAGTTTTTCACTTAATGTGAACTTCAAAATTATTTTGGTGACATTTCAGTTACACTGTAAGAGTGTTGGGCATTCATGTCATACAGAAAATACACTGAGGTCTTTCTATCATTTTACTAATAGTGACATAAAAAAAGACATTTTATTGAAATAGCACTTTGAGTGGGTCAGAGATGCACTATTATATAGGGATAGTGTGTTGAAGACATACTCCAAATATCTTGTAATGTCATGAGTTCAGGCTTCTGAATTGTAATTGTTTTAGGTATCATTTAAATGAATGTCTTGCATATTGCGATGACATAACCGTTACACTTGAAGGGTGCTAATTTCATCATCTTTGAGAGCATATAGTAACAGTAAATAATTTTACGATTATTGGCACTTTTAGAATTGCAAATTCAGAACATTTCGGGCCCTATTTTAACGATCTGAAACGCAAGTATCTTTGTGGGCGGATCTCGGGCGCTGTTGCTATTATACCGGCGGGATAAATGACTCTTGCGCCCGACGCTAATCTAAAATGTGTTGGTCTGAAGTCGCTTCATTACTCATAGGTGTGGTTTGGGCGTAACGTGAAATAAACCAATCAGAGCGTCATCTCACATTCCCTTTAAGAGCAGGCGCGCTTGTTCCATGGCGGATTGCTATTATAACGGCGGATTTGCAGGAGCGGTTCACAGCCGAGGAGACCGGCGTTCCCGTCGGGGCCGTAAAACACAGAGAAGTGACATTGGGGATGGAGAAACACACCCAGATTAGCTTCGGTTAAACAGGCGTATGATAATTTGGGTAAATGTGTAAGCTAGATTTATGCCTATTTCTTCACATCTTCATGGACACCACAATGATTTCCCTCGTGTGGTAATATTGTTCCTTGTAAAGATGTATGGTTTTCTAAAAATGTGAACTGCTGCGTCTGTGTGTAGATGAGAGAAGCAAAGTGTATGCGCATTGAGCACACGCTACATTGATTATGGCCAAGCATGCGCCCTTAAAATAGCATCTGAATAACATGGGCAACGCGCCACTGACTTTAGACTAGGAACTGGAACTGCAAATTTCAAGTGCTCTTAAAGTGCTGTAGACTTCATCCGTGCTACATCTGCTCCTTAATTGTACCTCAAGAGCACTGAAAATGCATTATTATTTATGTCATGTTGCAACCCAGGCTCGTTGGAAAAATGTGCCTCTAGAGTTTTGCAAAACTCAAAAGCGCACTAATGCATACAAATAACTGCAGTTTTCAGCTGAGATAAACACGAGATAGTAAATAAGCAACAACTTTTATTCCTTTTGACACTTAATAATGATTACATGGGCAGATTATCAGTTAATGAAGACTTATTTTCACGCGGTTCGCTTGCACAATAAAATGTTATGAGCTAAACACTTTTATCATAGTGCATGATTGTTAAACGAACATGTTTTGACGTCTGCATCACATAAGCAGCTCTATATGTGTGTGTTTTGTGCTGTAGTAAACTGGCTCAGTAGTTCAGTGAAGCGCTCGGGTACGAGTCTGTGAAACACCAGTCATGATAACAGAGCTGTGACACGGCTACTTCAGCATTCTCTTCAAGTTCAAACTTGCTTTTGTTAACACTTTGTTTAGGGTTTAGTGTAGGGTCTGCGTTATCTTAGCGCTACTCACTGGACGTTTCATTATGAATGACCTACAAAATAAATTGTTGCCAGATTCACGAACATCTAGATAAAACAGAACACGCTTTTAGCATTTCACTTTGAAAGTGTCACATGTATTAGTCCATTAAGTGTTTTATATGTCCCGACGGAAGGGGAATCCTGGAGAATGACGTATTGAGGGAAACACTAGTCCTGCAGGACAGCGCTCCAATATAAAGTTAAGGAAACTTAACAACCCAGAGAAATATATGTCTACCTCGGATTTAACATTTGATCTGTACATCAGCATCGGGGAATAACATTATAATCTCGTTCACGGTAGAGAAGGCTTTTCCGCATATATACTGGCCCTGATGATCATCACACACACACTTACCGCTCGCTCCATTTCTGTAAATCAGTTTTTATGAATGAATGACTCTCTCACCCGTTGCTCTAGTCTTCGTCAACAGCCGCTTGCGCCCCCTGCTGGTGAGGAAGACTAACAGATATGGAGATTTTCAATCTACTGATATTCCTGCCATTCCCGGATGTCAAAAGTTGAATTTTCTGTCCAATTTGAACCACTGAATTTGTGGAAGTGAATTTGTAAAGCGAAATAAAATGGACCGAAAATTGCCTGTCGAATATTATAGGTTATATTTTTAAACAGAATTAATATTTTGGAAGTGGAATCTGAAAAATGTATATGGATAATTGAATATTTAATAATGAAAATACGTGTGAATGTTTGGAATTGAAATATTCACAACTTAAAAATACAACCCATTGAATTTCAGCCCATAAAAATACAAGCCCTAAAAATGCAATGCATTAAAATGCAAGCACAGTTAATGCAATGCATTTTTTTTCAATTAGTGCAATTCAACAAGCTTTTTTGTTTCAAAAACATTTGGCATTCCTTTACTCCCATACACGTGCGAGATGCAGTATCATCATATCACTGTGCAGAAATGTTTCCACAGGCACGTATCTCCTGGGTTAGTCATGCTTGTAGTTCACATGCAGTGGTCAACAGTTTCTGACTCAGACATCCACTGACACTTCATACCGCCCATATCACTCCAGTGATTCACTCTTCTGCATGAGGAACATCTGGATGTGGACCTGTGTCATTCGTGTACAGCTGTACTCTTTACCCGCAGCATCACCACACAGACGCTTCACAAGTCATGTGCTTACTTTGTGGTCTTCCCATAATGCAGTGTCATTTCATTTACCTTTCTGTTGCATTGGAGTGTATTGGAGGAGCATAAGCATTCAGTCCTGTCAATCATAATCATAAGCGTATATAAGCAGCATTCATTCCCAGCATCAATTATTCTTCCAGCATACATCCGCCTCCCCTTCTCCTCCTCCGTTCAACGTTTCTCTTTGTATTCAATGCTGTTAAATGAGGTTTTGCTAGAAGCTTCCCCAGACAGCAACATAGTTTCGGCCCAGATCCGGCCCACATCTGGGCCGTGTGGATCCACGTGTACCAGATGTGGACCGGATCTGGGCCGACACTATGTTGCTGTCTGGGTCAGAACTCTTTCAAGGACAGCAAGTTCCTATCCAAATTTGTTTACATTTACCATTAGTTATTACGACTGGACGGACAGATGAACTCGTGAAATAAGACATGAAACCTCTGTCAGTGTACCTTGGACATTTATTGATTCACAATTTTTTTTTTAACATTTTTAAACTGATACTGAAAATATGCTTAAATTACTGAAGAGGTAACGATAGGTTTAAACCTTTTCAAATGATAGTTTCCTGTCCCTAGAGTGAAAAAGAAATACACCAAATTGTATTTAAAGTACATTTATTTTATGAGTATAAAATATAGCATTCTAAAAAATACATTAGCTTTGGATCTATGTATTAATTGGACATATCCTGAAATTGTGCTTATTTCATGCTTTTACAAAAGCACACAGAGAAACTTTGATCACTACAAATGAAGTGCTAAAGTAGTATCGATTTTGCAAATGCAATCATAAGGGAAGTATGAGCTGAAATACAGTGTACCTTCAGATACTTCTTGTTAGGCGCTTGTTTCCAACTATAACTTTTAGAGTTTTGCAGTATGATTCTACAACATGTCTGTTAAATGTGATTATCATGATATGTTCTTTATGCACAACAAAGTACTTGTAATATGTTCAAAGTTTTCCTTTGTGCAAGAAATGAGTACAATTACAGGGTATTTTCAGTAAGCACAGTAATACGTATTTAATGTGTTTTAGTATACTTATAACAAAATAATTGTTCTTAAAATAGAAGTTTGTGTATTTCTTTTTTTCTAGGTAAATATGAGCTATAATGCAGTAATAACAGAACTTTTGATGAATACCAATATTGTGCTGTAATGATTGATGTCGTGCTTTAAGATATTAAAAGCACAGCAAGGATAAATCTATTGCTTTCGTTTTCTGATCTTCAACACTGGATACAAAGATCTTCAAGTCAAGGTGTTGAAATCCGTCATCCTCTTTTTCTTTTGCACATTCGACAGAGACTTTTATCCAAAATAACTTATGCCTATTGAATTCAAATATGTGACCCCTTTACACTGTTAATGGGGAAAAGTGATATAAAGTCATGGGATATCTGTAATGTTTTTTTGTTTTGTTTTTGTGACTGGGTACATTTATGCATAAAGCCTAATTTTAAAAATCTGAACCGTATGGATCATAAATTCAATATCTCTGTTACTTAGTGTAAAAGAGAATATAAGAATCCTCAACTGAGCAGAGCTGGTCACATCAAAAACAGAAAAAGACGTGATTGGTACAAAATGTATAGACATATTAAGAAAGAAATCATTAGTCTGCTTAGAGTGTAGTTGCAGCTGAGCTCCAGAAAGTCAGTATTGATGTGGGATTGACAGGTACAGATTTAAAGGGGTCATGACATGGTTTTTGTTTTTGTTTTATTATGTTCCCTTAGGTGCAATTATAGTATTACTATAGTTTTTTGGACAAAAAACATTAAATTTTTAGTGATTTATGACCTTTTCCCACCCTGTCTCACATCCTCTGATTTAGACAGTCTGTTTTGGGGGTGTTTCCCCTTTAAGAGTTCAGTGTTGACGGCCACTGTTATGATTGGCTAACGTCATTGGCTAAAAGTAGTTTTAAGATGAAATACATTACTGACAGTTTGTGGCGGCGGCGGCGTCGTTGGGCCCAGAATAGTCGGCACGGCCTGGGGCCGGTTTCACAAAGATAGACTTTGACTACGGCTTAGATATAGTAGATAGTCAGACTTCAGATAGACATCTAAATCAGACCGTTGCACAAAGCACTTAAAACTCTGACTATCTTAAGTAGGACTACACTGCAATGCATTCTGGGTAAAATAAGACACTTTTCAAAACAAAAAACATGGCGGATCGAGTAAGCGCATTCAGCCGCTCAGTGCAGTTTACCCCAGCGGAGAATATGTGTTTGTTGGAGGAGTTTAACAGTTACAAGGACATTTACTTGGGAAATTCAGCGGAGAATGTAGTAACAAGAAGAAATGTGTAAATTATGAGCCATTTTCCCTTTTCTTTTGGCTGTTTGTAATGTAACTGATTGTTACTGCTGGTAGCCAAGGTAACATAGAGTCTTAAGTTAGCCTGGGGGTAATTTTTTTGGTCTAAATTAAGTCAGTCTTTATTTTTGTGAAACAGTCTAACTTGCATTAGCCTAGTCTATGAGCAAATTTTAGACTTAGTCTAACACTATAGACCGCTCTAAAATAGCTTTGTGAAACTGGAAACTGATCTTTAAGCAAACGTTTTCTGGCAAAGCCAGCATCATACTGTGATTTGTTCTCAAAACAGTCATCCTTGAAATGTAGAGAACACACGCTTAAATTAACTGGGACGTCCGCAAAAAAAAAAACTGCATCCATTTTTCCCTGACGTCTGGATCGTTCGGCAGCGTCCTCAGACATGTTGTTTGTCCACAGCCAGGAACAGCACATCTGCGTCTTCAGTAAACAGACACTCGCTGCACTCGACTGAACACCTGTGGCGTGACAACCATGCCATGATGCAAAATGAGGCGTAGTGGTCTCACGCTGGAGGCAGTCATATGCAAACGACTGGTACGTCACTTCGTACCGGGACGTCACTTCTCACCATGGATCCCCAATGAGCTGTAATTAGAGCTTGATTAAATAAATGCTTGGTTTACAATGGGGAGGACGTCTTAAGCTATGAAACTTGCAGGAAGTTTTAATGGTACAATGACGTCTTATATACCAAAAGATCACGGCAAATTTGGTTTCTCATGTCATGACCCCTTTAAACAAACAATACAGAACTCTAAACTCTAAACTAAAGGGTTCTTCAGGACGATACGGTTATAAATAGAACTGTGACTACGTGTAAAGAACTTTGAAGAACCATCTTTTATTTTTTAGAGTGTACATATTTACATTTGATCAGATCTTGCTCTCCCTGGGAATCGAACCCATGACCCTGGAGTTGCTAGCACGTGTTTGAGCTCCAGGAAATCTCATATCGAGTCATTTTCTGAACAATAACTGCTGTTATGAAATACTTCCAGTTTGACAGTATCACAGTTCATCACTTTACCATGTGTTTGTCACATCTCTAAGGTTTACAGAAGTTAAAAGAGCTCTGCTCAGGGTTTATTCTAAGCACTAAACTTCAGTTTTGCTGGAATAATAATGAAGCAATCGACAACATGTCCTGTTGCTCGTCACTTTATCTCTCCGTGTCTGTTCAGGAAACAGTGTTAAACTGCTGATCCTCCAGTGTGATGCTGCGTTTCATTCACACACTACAACCTGAACCCACT
>NC_137133.1:507500-545000 GCF_949319135.1 Squalius cephalus | reverse complement strand
AAGGATCTGGAGAGATTGGGAGTGGAGGAATGAAGGATCTGGAGGGATTCTGTGTGGAGGAATGAAGGATCTGGAGAGATTTGGAGTGGAGGAATAAAGGATTTGGAGGGATTCTGTGTGGAGGAATGAAGGATCTGGAGAGATTGGGAGTGGAGGAATGAAGGATTTGGAGAGATTCTGTGTGGAGGAATGAAGGATCTGGAGAGATTTGGAGTGGAGGAATAAAGGATTTGGAGGGATTCTGTGTGGAGGAATGAAGGATCTGGAGAGATTGGGAGTGAAGGAATGAAGGATTTGGAGAGATTCTGTGTGGAGGAATGAAGGATCTGGAGAGATTCTGCGTGGATGAATGAAGGATCTGGAGGGATTCTGTGTGGAGGAATGAAGGATCTGGAGGGATTCAGAGTAGAGGAATAAAGGATTTGGAGGGATTCTGTGTGGAGGAATGAAGGATCTGGAGAGATTCTGTGTGGATGAATGAAGGATCTGGAGGGATTCTGTATGGAGGAATAAAGGATTTGGAGGGATTCTGTGTGGAGGAATGAAGGATCTGGAGGGATTCGGAGTAGAGGAATAAAGGATTTGGAGGGATTCTGTGTGGAGGAATGAAGGATCTGGAGAGATTCTGTGTGGATGAATGAAGGATCTGGAGGGATTCTGTATGGAGGAATAAAGGATTTGGAGGGATTCTGTGTGGAGGAATGAAGGATCTGGAGAGATTCGGAGTGGAGGAATGAAGGATCTGGAGGGATTCTGTGTGGAGGAATGAAGGATCTGGAGAGATTCTGCGTGGATGAATGAAGGATCTGGAGGGATTCTGTGTGGAGGAATGAAGGATCTGGAGGGATTCTGTGTGGAGGAATGAAGGATCTGGAGGGATTCTGCGTGGATGAATGAAGGATCTGGAGGGATTCTGTGTGGAGGAATGAAGGATCTGGAGGGATTCGGAGTAGAGGAATAAAGGATTTGGAGGGATTCTGTGTGGAGGAATGAAGGATCTGGAGAGATTCTGTGTGGATGAATGAAGGATCTGGAGGGATTCTGTATGGAGGAATAAAGGATCTGGAGGGATTCTGTGTGGAGGAATGAAGGATTTGGAGGGATTCTGTGTGGAGGAATGAAGGATCTGGAGAGATTCGGAGTGGAGGAATGAAGGATCTGGAGGGATTCTGTGTGGAGGAATGAAGGATCTGGAGAGATTTGGAGTGGAGGAATAAAGGATTTGGAGGGATTCTGTGTGGAGGAATGAAGGATTTGGAGGGATTCTGTGTGGAGGAATGAAGGATCTGGAGAGATTTGGAGTGGAGGAATGAAGGATCTGGAGGGATTCTGTGTGGAGGAATGAAGGATTTGGAGGGATTCTGTGTGGAGGAATGAAGGATCTGGAGAGATTCGGAGTGGAGGAATGAAGGATCTGGAGGGATTCTGTGTGGAGGAATGAAGGATCTGGAGGGATTCTGTGTGGAGGAATGAAGGATCTGGAGAGATTCGGAGTGGAGGAATGAAGGATCTGGAGGGATTCTGTGTGGAGGAATGAAGGATCTGGAGAGATTTGGAGTGGAGGAATAAAGGATTTGGAGGGATTCTGTGTGGAGGAATGAAGGATCTGGAGAGATTGGGAGTGGAGGAATGAAGGATTTGGAGAGATTCTGTGTGGAGGAATGAAGGATCTGGAGAGATTCTGCGTGGATGAATGAAGGATCTGGAGGGATTCTGTGTGGAGGAATGAAGGATCTGGAGAGATTCGGAGTAGAGGAATGAAGGATTTGGAGGGATTCTGTGTGGAGGAATGAAGGATCTGGAGAGATTCGGAGTGGAGAAATTAAGGATCTAGAGAGATTCTGTGTGGAGGAATGAAGGATCTGGAGAGATTCTGCGTGGATGAATGAAGGATCTGAAGAGATTCGGAGTGGAGGAATGAAGGATTTGGAGGGATTCTGTGTGGAGGAATGAAGGATTTGGAGAGATTTGGAGTGGAGGAATAAAGGATCTGGAGAGATTCGGAGTGGAGAAATGAAGGATCTGGAGAGATTCTGTGCGGAGGAATGAAGGATCTGGAGAGATTCTGCGTGGATGAATGAAGGATCTGGAGAGATTCTGTGTGGAGGAATGAAGGATCTGGAGAGATTCTGTGTGGAATGAAGGATCTGGAGAGATTCTGTGTGGAGGAATGAAGGATCTGGAGAGATTCTGTGTGGAGGAATGAAGGATCTGGAGAGATTCTGTGTGGGATGAAGGATCTGGAGAGATTCTGTGTGGAATGAAGGATCTGGAGAGATTCTGTGTGGAGGAATGAAGGATCTGGAGAGATTCTGTGTGGAGGAATGAAGGATCTGGAGAGATTCTGTGTGGAATGAAGGATCTGGAGAGATTCGGAGTGGAGAAATTAAGGATCTGGAGAGATTCTGTGTGGAGGAATGAAGGATCTGGAGAGATTCTGCGTGGATGAATGAAGGATCTGGAGAGATTCTGTGTGGAGGAATGAAGGATCTGGAGAGATTCTGTGTGGAATGAAGGATCTGGAGAGATTCTGTGTGGAATGAAGGATCTGGAGAGATTCTGTGTGGAGGAATGAAGGATCTGGAGGGATTCTGTGTGGAGGAATGAAGGATCTGGAGAGATTCGGAGTGGAGAAATGAAGGATCTGGAGAGATTCTGTGTGGAGGAATGAAGGATCTGGAGAGATTCTGCGTGGATGAATGAAGGATCTGGAGAGATTCTGTGTGGAGGAATGAAGGATCTGGAGAGATTCTGTGTGGAATGAAGGATCTGGAGAGATTCTGTGTGGAGGAATGAAGGATCTGGAGAGATTCTGTGTGGAGGAATAAAGGATCTGGAGGGATTCTGTATGGAGGAATAAAGGATTTGGAGGGATTCTGTGTGGAGGAATGAAGGATCTGGAGAGATTCGGAGTGGAGGAATGAAGGATTTGGAGAGATTCGGAGTGGAGGAATGAAGGATCTGGAGAGATTCTGAAGGAATGAAGGATCTGGAGAGATTATGTGTGGATGAATGAAGGATCTGGAGGGATTCTGTGTGGAGGAATGATGGATCTGGAGGGATTCTGTGTGGAGGAATGATGGATCTGGATAGGTTCTGTATGGAGGAATAAAGGATCTGGAGAGATTCTGTGTGGAGGAATGAAGGATCTGGATAGGTTCTGTATGGATGAATAAAGGATCTGGAGAGATTCTGTGTGGAGGAATAAAGGATCTGGAGGGATTCTGTGTGGAGGAATAAAGGATTTGGAGGGATTCTGTGTGGAATGAAGGATCTGGAGAGATTCTGTGTGGAGGAATGAAGTATCTGGAGAGATTCTGTGTGGAGGAATAAAGGATCTGGAGAGATTCTGTGTGGAAGAATGAAGGATCTGGAGAGATTCTGTATGAAGGAATGAAGGATCTGGAGAGATTCTGTGTGGAAGAAATGAAGGATCTGGAGAGATTCTGTGTGGATGAATGAATTATCTGGAGAGATTCTGTGTGGAATGAAGGATCTGGAGAGATTCTGTATGGATGAATAAAGGATCTGGAGAGATTCTGTGTGGAGGAATGAAGGATCTGGAGAGATTCTGTGTGGAAGAAATGAAGGATCTGGAGAGATTCTGTGTGGATGAATGAAGGATTTGGAGAGATTCTGTGTGGAATGAAGGATCTGGAGAGATTCTGTGTGGAGGAATGAAGGATCTGGAGAGATTCTGTGTGGAGGAATGAAGGATCTGGAGAGATTCTGTGTGGAATGAAGGATCTGGAGAGATTCTGTATGGATGAATAAAGGATCTGGAGAGATTCTGTGTGGAGGAATGAAGGATCTGGAGAGATTCTGTGTGGAATGAAGGATCTGGAGAGATTCTGTGTGGAGGAATGAAGGATCTGGAGAGATTCTGTGTGGAGGAATGAAGGATCTGGAGAGATTCTGTGTGGAGGAATGAAGGATCTGGAGAGATTCTGTGTGGAGGAATAAAGGATCTGGAGGGATTCTGTGTGGAGGAATGAAGGATCTGGAGAGATTCTGTGTGGAGGAATGAAGGATCTGGAGGGATTCTGTGTGGAATGAAGGATCTGGAGAGATTCTGTGTGGAGGAATGAAGTATCTGGAGAGATTCTGTGTGGAGGAATAAAGGATCTGGAGGGATTCTGTGTGGAATGAAGGATCCGGAGAGATTCTGTGTGGAGGAATGAAGGATCTGGAGGGATTCTGTGTGGAATGAAGGATCTGGAGAGATTCTGTGTGGAGGAATGAAGGATCTGGAGAGATTCTGTGTGGAGGAATAAAGGATCTGGAGGGATTCTGTATGGAGGAATAAAGGATTTGGAGAGATTCGGAGTGGAGGAATGAAGGATTTGGAGAGATTCGGAGTGGAGGAATGAAGGATCTGGAGGGATTCTGTGTGGAGGAATGAAGGATCTGGAGGGATTCAGTGTGGAGGAATGAAGGATCTGGATAGGTTCTGTATGGATGAATAAAGGATCTGGAGAGATTCTGTGTGGAGGAATGAAGGATCTGGAGAGATTCTGTGTGGAGTAATAAAGGATCTGGAGGGATTCTGTACGGAGGAATGAAGGATCTGGAGAGATTCTGTATGGAGGAATAAAGGATTTGGAGGGATTCTGTGTGGAGGAATGAAGGATCTGGAGAGATTCGGAGTGGAGGAATGAAGGATTTGGAGAGATTCTGTGTGTAGGAATGAAGGATCTGGAGAGATTCTGTGTGGATGAATAAAGGATCTGGGCTGCGTTCTCCGATAACGTTGTCTCTTAGCGCGCTACGAAGACTCAAAAGGTACACCTTAACTACAGGTATACATTTCCTACGTGTGTTCTCCGAACTATACCTTAGGATGTTGCTTAAGGTAAACCTTCTTAAGTTCGACCTTAGCAGGTGCTGTCCATGGTGGAGGTGCAGAATAGGTTGATATCGATGCCTCGATGATCAATTGTGCGCTCTTTCCTTCACAGCGGTATAGGAAAAGTATTGAGAAAACAATGTTCTTTATAAAGAAGCGTTTTAGAAATAGTACAAACTGCATTTATCGGGGTTCATTGAAATATGTACATGCAGAAATAAATATGAGTATGTGTTTATAATTTAGCAAGTGTGCAATCCCAAACCCTCACGGCCATAAGTGTGTTAATGTTCTCCACAACGTATGCTGATTATCCACCAGCCATGTAGTTGACATACACTAACTGGCTCCGCGGATGGCGCCGTCTTTGATTTAAAACAAGTACTCGCTGTCTCGCTGCCATAGCTATAAAGTTTGTGTAAACTCATCTTTATTTATATAGACTCCTAAGCCTTTTCTGTCAAATGGTTCGCCAGCTGATGTGCCTTAGGATAGTAATTAAAAAAGCTAACAACCATTAGTGTATGGAAACTTTATTAATGAAAACACTTCCATACACTGGGTGTAGGCTATAACAACTTAAGTATTTTATGTGTAAAATTTTAAAGTAAAGTAAAAATGTAATTTTAATACTAAATCAGATTTTATATTAAATGTTCATATAAAATTTTCTATGTGTAATTAAACTGCGATGTAAAAAAGCTTTTTGCGTAGTGGTGGCCACTAGCGGTATGAACCGTCAGCAGCGATAAGGTATAGCTAAGAGCGCTCCAGACCAACCTTACGAACGTATGACTTACAGAAGGTATACTTAACTAAGAAGGTTTCGGAAAACACGTATTAACGATAAGGTACTTCTTAAGGTACAACTTAAGAACGACGTAGCATTAAGGTAGTTTCGGAGAACGCAGCCCTGGAGAGATTCTGTATGGAGGAATAAAGGATCTGGAGAGATTCTGTATGGATGAGTAAAGGATCTGCATAGATTTTGTGTGGAAGAATGAAGGATCTGGAGAGATTCTGAAGGAATGAAGGATCTGGAGAGATTCTGTATGGAGGAGTAAAGGATCTGGAGAGATTCTGTATGGAGGATTAAAGGATCTGGAGAGATTCTGTGTGGAGGAATGAAGGATCTGGAGAGATTCTGAAGGAATGAAGGATCTGGAGAGATTCTGTATGGAGGAATGAAGGATCTGGAGAGATTCTGTGTGGAGGAATGAAGGATCTGGAGAGATTCTGTGTGGAGGAATGAAGGATCTGGAGAGATTCTGAAGGAATGAAGGATCTGGAGAGATTCTGTGTGGAAGAATGAAGGATCTGGAGAGATTCTGAAGGAATGAAGGATCTGGAGAGATTCTGTATGGAGGAATGAATGATCTGGAGAGATTCTGTGTGGAGGAATGAAGGATCTGGAGAGATTCTGTGTGGAAGAATGAAGGATCTGGAGAGATTCTGAAGGAATAAAGGATCTGGAGAGATTCTGTATGGAGGAATGAATGATCTGGAGAGATTCTGTGTGGAGGAATGAAGGATCTGGAGAGATTCTGAAGGAATGAAGGATCTGGAGAGATTCTGTATGGAGGAATGAAGGATCTGGAGAGATTCTGTGTGGAGGAATGAAGGATCTGGAGAGATTCTGAAGGAATGAAGGATCTGGAGAGATTCTGAAGGAATGAAGGATCTGGAGAGATTCTGTATGGAGGAATGAAGGATCTGGAGAGATTCTGTGTGGAGGAATGAAGGATCTGGAGAGATTCTGTGTGGAGAAATTAAGGATCTGGAGAGATTCTGTGTGGAGGAATGAAGGATCTGGAGAGATTCTGTGTGGAGGAATGAAGGATCTGGAGAGATTCTGTGTGGAGGAATGAAGGATCTGGAGAGATTCTGTATGGAGGAATGAATGATCTGGAGAGATTCTGTGTGGAGGAATGAAGGATCTGGAGAGATTCTGAAGGAATGAAGGATCTGGAGAGATTCTGTATGGAGGAATGAAGGATCTGGAGAGATTCTGTGTGGAGGAATGAAGGATCTGGAGAGATTCTGTATGGAGGAATGAATGATCTGGAGAGATTCTGTGTGGAGGAATGAAGGATCTGGAGAGATTCTGAAGGAATGAAGGATCTGGAGAGATTCTGTATGGAGGAATGAAGGATCTGGAGAGATTCTGTGTGGAGGAATGAAGGATCTGGAGAGATTCTGAAGGAATGAAGGATCTGGAGAGATTCTGAAGGAATGAAGGATCTGGAGAGATTCTGTATGGAGGAATGAAGGATCTGGAGAGATTCTGTGTGGAGGAATGAAGGATCTGGAGAGATTCTGTGTGGAGAAATTAAGGATCTGGAGAGATTCTGTGTGGAGGAATGAAGGATCTGGAGAGATTCTGTGTGGAGGAATGAAGGATCTGGAGAGATTCTGTGTGGAGGAATGAAGGATCTGGAGAGATTCTGTGTGAAGGAATGAAGGAGTATATTTTTGAGTATATAAATTAAGTATATATTATATATTATTAAGTATATAAAATGTAGACTGAAAGTATACTTTCTTATTTTTAGTTTAAAATAAGTATACTAATAGAACTCTTGAATAAACTTCTTTTTCGTAATGGAAACTGAATCACAGCCTTTGTGATTTCACAATAGCTATGCTATATTATGATTTTAAATAGTTTTAATGTATCGCGTAGCCTTAGAAAAAGGTGTAATAACGCGGTACATAGAATCTCCATGACCGCGCCACTTCCGGTATTTTGCCGGTTACTCGACACGGGTAAATTGCAATCGAGAATTTTTACATGAATACTCGACTTTAATTGAGGAATCGTGACAGCCCTAATGAGGGCTATTCATACAGAGAGACAAGGAACACCTGAGAACAATCAAACAATGAAGCAATGTGAACACAGGACACATGACAGTGAGAATTACAAAATAAAGGACATGAAAACATCAACTTGAACCAAAACCCAAAACCAATGTTACATTACGCCACTATGTCGCTCTGAGCAATCATTTTATACAAATATTAGACCAATATGCAATACCAGCAAAATCACAGCATGTGTTTGTAATATTTGTTTACAGACAAAGACAGAGAAAGGGCAAATTAATTAATATTTTCCCTGTAAAAACAAACAGAGTATTATTTTTTTATAAAAGGAAAAGTAAAAAAACCCACACACACAGATGCACAAAAAAAAAAAACATTTAAATATAAAAAGAGACTGACGGGAGCAAGAACAGTACGGAACTTTCTTATTTTTCAGAAAATGTTTATTGCACATATCTTTTGATAATTTTATGATAATTCCAAAACATAATACAAAATACAGTGAATAATACTAATGTAATGTTGTATGTGTTGTAAGATACTCTGATCGGGAGGTGAGGTGAACTAACAGACTGCATACAGTAGCCTGAAGACCCAGCTAATGAATCAATTCATAATTTCTGTTTCTCACAGTTTAGCCTTGGTTGCATTATAGTTCTTTCTTATTCTAAATGTGATCAATGTTGATGTGTTGGGGAACTTGGCTATTAATATGTAACATTTCAATTATATTCTGCTGAAATTAACAGAATGACTTGGGGAAAAAAAAGATTTTACAACACTCACAAAAAATATGTTATATTTCCTCAAAACACTCAGAAATACTTTAACAATATAATAAAAATTCTATTATAAAGCAACTTTCCTCATGCATAACTTGACATGCAGTTCTCAACTGGTGTTCACATGAACATTTCTGTTTATCATGTGTGAGATTTCAATAATGATTCAGTTTCACAACACTCAGACTGAATGAAGAGAGACTTGAGTTCAGTGTTTGGCTGATTATTTTGCGAAATGAATGCACAAATATGCACTGTACAACTATTTCTCTCGCAATGAAAGCAAATTTCAATCAAAGAGAGCTTTGACAAACTTTCTGTATGAACTTGTATCTTATACTGTATATTTGAGGAGATTTTAGGTGTTATAGTGCACGGCTACACTGAAAAAAGCTGATGTAGGATTTACTTTTCAAAGAACACATTTTTCCTCTGAACTGCATGTCAACTTCTGACTGTAAAATTCAAAAGTAAAATATTGAATGAAGCATGACATTTTGAAGTAGAAAGCCTATACTCTTCTGAAATAGTATTTTCAGTTTTCTTTTAAAACATACTAAAATAACTTTTGTGTTTAATTAGAACTTTAAAAAATCATTATTCACAGTGTGTGTCAGGCATGTCCGGCGACTGCCGGAGGATACTCCGCTGACTAGTGCTTGTAATGCCTATAATTACTTGTAATTACCTCTGTTAGTATAGACTGGGAAAAGACTGTGGACATGTGTAAGAACACAAGGCCAGAAAAAGCTGCGTTTAGGTGGTCCTGAGACTCATTTGCATACATTTAAATTCCATTGGCATGGCTGGCCATTCAGAAGCCTCGGACAGCAAACGGACTGTAATCATCGCATCTAATGGGATCTCAGATTGAGATGTGTGTCCACTCGAGCGCCAGTGCTCTTCCTCCCGCAGCTCTCCGCGGGCTGGTGAAGGAGGCAGCTGTGCCGCTATAGACGGAGGATCTGTCACTCTCCTGAGATGAGGAGTCGTGGCAGCTTTGTGTGCATCACCTGAGTACATTTCCCTGTGAAGAGCCCTTAATGTGCACTACAGATGAAATTATGATTAATCACAGATCAGATGAAAGATGTTCAAGCGCTGACACGGGCCATGCAGACTCATCTATATCGGCTGTTCGTGACAGTGCCATTAAAGGATCACTTGGCTGCAGATGAAGCTGGTTATTTGGTAATTTACTGAGGAACAGGAGACATTTCTCATTACAGAAATAGTTCTGTCCTCATTTTCTTACTCTCTAGTATGCTGTTAGTTTCTTAGTGGATCACAAAATTAGGGTTTCTGAAGACCTTAATGTGATGCATATTTGTCAGTCATACATGAATGAAACTTGTTCTCTTTAAATGCGGTTCACTTTGCATTGTATGACACGTATGGGGAAACTGGCGAAAGCACAAAAGAGCTATATTCTATATTCATTGATATAGAATATAGAATATACTGCTATATGAATATTGAATGCTATATGATATGAATATACTGCTATATTCATTGACCTTGCAAAGGCTTTTGACTCCGTGGACCACAACACACTCATCCACAGACTTGGCAGCATTGGTGTCACTGATCACTCACTGGCTTGGTTCTCAAACTATCTCTCTCACCGGGTTCAACGTGTAAGATTTGAAAACCTTCTCTCCCATTCCCTCTCGGTCACCAGGGGTGTCCCCCAAGGCTCCATCCTTGGCCCTACACTTTTCTCAATTTATATTAATAACATTCCCCAGGCAGTTGGTAATTCCCTCATTCACTTATATGCTGATGATACAATCCTTTATGCCACAGGTTCCTCCCCAGATGCTGTTCAAGCTACCCTGCAAGATAGCTTTTTCCAACTACAGCAGTCCTTTACACAACTCAAACTCACTCTCAATACCTCCAAAACAAAAATCATGTGGTTTTACCGTAAGGGGGCTATTCTAGAACAAGTCACTGCTTATAAATACTTGGGCATCTGGCTGGAAACTTCACTTTCTTTCTCCATCCATATATCAAAGCTGCAATCTAAGGTCAAGGCCAAGCTTGGTTTCCTTTACAGAAACCGCTCTTCCTTCACCACTTCTACCAAACTTATTTTTATTCAAATGACCATTCTACCCATGTTAGACTATGGAGACACTATATATAGGGTTGCTTGCAAGTCCACTCTATCAAAACTTGACACTCTTTACCATTCCGCTATCAGGTTTGCCACAAATGCTCCTTTCAATACACACCACTGCAAGCTATATTCATCTGTCAACTGGCCCTCCCTTCACAATCGCCGTAAAATTCATTGGTTCACCTTCATTTACAAGACCCTTCTCGGCCGCTCACCTCCTTACTTAGGTCACCTACTGCAGCCAAAGCCTGTCACATATAATACTCGATCCTCACTTCATCTTCAATTAAGCGTTCCCAAAACCAACTCTGCCTTTGGTCTTGCATCTTTTCAATCTGCTGCCGCCCGCGATTGGAACGCTCTGCAAAATATTCTTAAACTGGATACACTAATTTCAATTTCATCCTTCAAAACTATTATATCATCTTTGTTCACAGATATTTGCAGTTGCTTCTCTACATAATATATATATATATATATATATATATATATATATATATATATATATATATATATATTTCTTTTTTTCCAGTAAATAGATTTTGATGACTCACCCACTATCACTTCTCTTTTACCTGTACACTTAGCTGGTTATAAGTGTCTGTTGTCTCCTGTGTTGTGTTTTAAATTGTATTTTTATGAAATTGTATCCTGTATGTATTTCTAATGTATTTATTTTAGCCCTCCTTCCCTTTCCCTAAGTGGTTATTCCACTTAAACACCTAAGCATATTAAAATAGTGTTTAAGATGAATATATTTTTATTCCCATTGTATTGTGAACTTTATAAGAAATTTTTTTTTTTTTTTTTTTTTTTTTTTTTTTTCATGTGGGCACTTGCCCTTTAATGATTGTTTTATGAGTGTGACACCTTGGTTCAGAGGGATGTACTTTTTTGGGTGGCCAACGCCCCCTTAATCACACCTGTTGATGATCCTTATTAATGGCTTCATTGCTCATTCTCTCCAAGGACTCTGATGAAGATGTAACCACATCGAAACGTTAGTCATTTATTGTTATGCACCTTAAATAAATATTTTAATCAGTAGACATCTGTGCTGCACCGGCGATTCCTTTTGTTTGAATTGTTTTGTCCTGCCCTGGTTGCACCGGATTGTTTGTGGATTACAGAAGCGCAGAGAACTCTCTTTTCAATTGGTTATTCCACTTGTCAGGCCGCCATTGTAAATAAGAACTTGTTCTTAATGACTTGCCTGTAAAAATAAAGGTATAAAGAGCAAATTCCGTTTCTAAAAGAGCAGCAAAGTTTGATGCAATATGTCGCACCACGATTGTAGCTCGGACGAGCTCGCAGAGTGCATCACTTGCCTGGGACGTGGCTGCGCTCACTGAGAGAGCGAGAACAGCACTGACAACTGGACGGCTGAGGATGACGCTTCTCCCTGCGACTATCAGGTGAGACTAATGGAGCATATTCGACTCTAAAGACCAAACTTCACAGCTGTTTGTTTCAAAATGGCGTGCCTCTGAGCACGTCCATGCCAAGCCGCGTTCATCAAAGACGGACACTCTCACTGTGTCTCACTCTTCTGCTTCACCATTGTTGACGGCAGCGAGAGCTTTGCAGACCTGGCCTGTCGAGTTGGATCTGCTCTCCATACGATGGCGGTCCTTCAAGTGTTTCAAGCCAAACTCCTCCACACGCTGTGTGAGTCCAGCCCAGACCCTGCTGCTTTCAGGAAGACCAACCCTGGTCTGTGCGTTACTGAGGGGTCTTTCACACTGGCAGTTTAGTTCTGAACGGGACGCAGTTCGCATGATAAATCACTAATGTGAACGCAGTCATGTGGACCCAGGTGTGCACTGAGGGTACCGAACCCGAGACTACCTGGAGGAGGAGGTTGCTCTCGAACCGTGCTGGCTTTCTTTTTAAGGTGGTACAAAGAAAAAAAAAAATCAATGCATAGAGTAAATATTTGTTGTTAATAGGTATATTTTAAAATGTTTTACATTTTTAATTTAAATGTTTGAATGGGATGTTACAGTTGTGTTAAGAACATTCTAGTGATGATCTCTGATTTTTTCCAACATTAAGTAGAAATGTTGCCATTTAAAAAAATGAATGAAGTAAAATTGTGGGAAATGTTTTGAATCTTGTCTCAAGAATCAGTGCATCTTATTTTTGTCATTTTTAAACCGTGAACTCTTTTCTATTTTGAGTACTGAACAGCTCTCCATCTTTCACGTTCTTCTGATTTAATGCTTTAATGACGGACATGTGTGATGCTCTCACTTGAATCACGGTGTGATTTCTCACACCGTTAATGCAGTGGACTATGAAGTAAAGTGGTCATTAAAGAAACTTTATGACACTGGGTTTTTCTGAAGGGTTTTTCTAGTTTTCTCGGACCCTTGGGATTCTCATGGTACGGGAAGAGAGTCCTTCACATCAATCTGAACACTTCCACATGAACCGGCCCTCCAAGAGACTAAATCCATCAAGCCGAGTTCCTCGGTGACGGGAGAAGATTTAGTGTGTGCCATCCGTGAAGATGACCGGGGTTTGCCGAGGAGCTTGGCATTATAAAGTGCTGTGGCCAGCATATTGTCTGCCATGTGTAATCTAATATAGCCATTGCTGAATAATTCATGTGTCTCCAGAGCTCTGAGCACCTGGCCCTAATTCATCATCTACTGTCCGTGTGCTGATCATACGCAACACTTTGATCAGTGACTAATGTAATCTTCCCTTAAATAGAGCATTGAATAATCAATGTGCCCACAGCAGATGGTGTCAATCGCAGGCTAGTTCAGCTGTGTGTGTGCTGGTGTACGAGTCTTTGAAGGAAACATGTATCTGTGCTGATGTCCATCATTAGAGCTCGGCTGCTGTCCAGGACACACACACATCACAGAACCATCGAGCTTATTATGAGATCTCCCTCACACCCGAGACTGCGTCTGAAAGCTTAGGCAGCGCACTGACTCCTGAGTTATCATATGAATATCATACATTATAGACGGGGTTTGAGATTAACTTTCACCCACCTACTTATTCTTTAGTTACAAGCCATTCAGAATTTCTTCTAACCAAACAACTGGTCAAAACAACCCCAGAAATAAAACAGATTATCACAATCACTTCTCAAATTTAATTTCAAACTCTGATTACAGAGAAATACCGTAATAATGAGCTTTTCAAATGTAAATCAAGCACTCAAGTGCACACATAAAGTTTGCTGCAGCACTGTGTCAGAAGAAATAACAGAAATGAGACGACCTGAACATTTTAATAATTCATTAAAGCTGCTCTAAGCGATGTTGGGTGACGTCACTTCTTGTCGACGTTCGAAGTATTGTCAAACAAAATGGAGGCTAGCTCGACCCTCCCTCCTCCTCATCCCGTCCCCTCCTGATTTGTTCATCGGAATGCCATCTCTTTGGTCGTGTGTTGGCCATATCAAAATTCTCAAGAATATACAGTTTTACCGTTAGTCGCTGTCTAGGGCATCTCTCCTCTAGCTAACTTCCCTCTCCATGCTTCTCTCTCCTCCACCCCCCACCCTCCCCTCTCTGACTTTCTGTAGTGGAGAAAGAGCCATATTCATCCGTACAGTCACGCAGAGCCGAAGCTCAACAAAAACAGTGTTCTTCTGCATAATGCATACAGTTTTGTTTTTCAACCACTAAAGGGCCAAAAGTTAATAAACTCGTGTTTTCTGAGTGTCGGCTGCAACGATGAAGTTGGCGACGCTGACTCTCATCTCCGCAGAACCGTGGATAAGCCAATAGAGAAATGTTGGACTGTTGAGTTAGGACTTGTTTGTGTTTATGCTTGGTGACTTCATCCGGGGTCAGGATAGGGGTCGTAATAGCAGATGTTCTTTCTTTTACTCTGTCGATTCTTTGCTACTTATTCCTCATTTTTCAAAAAAGTTATTTCATTTTAAGTCGTCTTTCCCTGTTTTATTCTTATGGCTGGTGCCCTTAAACTCATTACGTGGAATGTCCAAGGGATTGGTCATGTAATAAAAAGGTCAAAGATGTTAACCCATTTGAAAAAACAAAAATCCGACATAGCACTGCTTCAGGAAACAGAACTATCTGATAGTGAACATTCGGAGCGACAGACAGGGTTGGTCAAGTTTACTCTTCCTCCTACTCTCAGAATAAAAGAGGTGTTGCCATTCTTATAAATGAACATCTGCCTTTTATTCTGGAACATCAGATCCCGAAGGGAGATTTATTTTGAGGACAGGCTCAATTTTCAAACAATTTCAAACTAATTTCAATGTTTTTGCACTAAAACTGTGATTCACCCAATTTTATATGGGTGATTTTATTGTTTAATTATCATCGTAAAGACTTGGGTTTTCTGGCTGGTGACTTTAATTGCATAATGAAAGCTTCTCTAGACAAATCTTCCTCTACAAATGTACCAAACCCCAGATCATCTAAGGTTCTCAATAATTTAAGCAGGGATACATGTTTTATAGAGAAATGGTTGCAGTTGAATCCTAAAGTGAGAGACTACACACTTTACTCACACCCGCTTAATTGTGCACATTTCACCTATTCCAGGGCCGGCCCGAGGCATAAGCGAACTAAGCGGCTGCTTGGGGCCCCCTCGCCACCAGGGGGCCCCCAAGTGAGGTTTTTTTTTTTTTTTACATATTAATTAAATTAAACAAGTGACATAAATTAATGAATGGATTAATAATTCAAGACAAGAAAATTCTGATTTC
Organism: Squalius cephalus; assembly: GCF_949319135.1. NCBI lineage: Eukaryota > Metazoa > Chordata > Actinopteri > Cypriniformes > Leuciscidae > Squalius > Squalius cephalus. The sequence goes on along the minus strand of NC_137133.1, from coordinate 529,719 downwards.
ATGATCAATATACCTGCCTACAACTGCTGCTGTCGCTGCCAGTGTTTGAGTCATATGCGCATAACCTCGCGTGCATAGAAAATTCGTGCGCAAAGTCACGGTAATGTTAAGCCATTTCACACAAATTTGATTTGATCAATGATTTATCCTTTAAATTTAATGATATTCAGAACAGAACAAGAATAAAAAAATAACTATAAACAAGCCAAAACGAAATAATTTAAAGCGAAAGTGAAAGCGGATCTCTCTCATTAGAATCAAACTGTTTCAACATTCGCGATGGATTTGGATGGTAAACTATTCTTTATTATAGGCTTCTTTGTACTTCACCCACGTTCCAATATCGAGGGAAAAAATCATCCTCTTCACAAGCGCAAAAATGTGCTTGAAATCCAATATCGAGGGAAAAAATCATTCTCTTCACATGCGTAAAAATGTGCTTGGAAACATCACAGTGGAGCGGTGCTTAGGCTACGCAGCGCTGAATGGTACGAATTGTAGGCTACTACTGACTATTTAAAAAGAGCAGTGTAATTTTTCAAGTCAAGATTGCAGTGCTGGAATATGTTGTGTGTGTGTGTGTGTGTGTGTGTGTGCACACAAGCAATATAGTTTCAAATCTCAAAACATGGGTGAATGCAAGGTCCAAATTGAATATGGATCACACTCCCCATATTCAAAAGATATTGCAAACAAAAATATTACGAATTTGGTATCAAGTCCAGTCGTTTGCTTGCTCACAATCACAATAATGATCGTTAAATGAATACGATACGGAATGACATCTCAAGCGATCCCTGGATTATAAATAGTTTTTTCAGAGATTTTTTATAAATCTCTTTATAGTCAGAAGCGATGGATTTGAATATTGCTGCCTATCTAAATTATATTTCACTACCTTTTATAACAGAGGAGTATTGTTCTTGCTTAAATGCAGAACTTACAATGGTTTGGACGGCCATTCACACCAAGCCGAACGGGAAGTGTCCAGGCCCAGATAGTTTTCCATTGTAATTTTTATAAAATATTCTATTAATAACATTTGGAAAGGCGACATCCATCCCTCCTGGAGACACGTGTCTACTAGTTTGCTTAAAAAAAAAAAAAAAATTCCTTTGGACTGTTGGTCTTATAGACCCATTAGCTTTCAGTGTGGACTGTAAGATAGTCACAAAAGTCCAGTCCCGCACACTTGAAACGGTCTGTCACGGATCTCTGAGGGAGGACTCAAATGCAGAATGAGTGTTCAGTGGTTTATTGACAAAACAGCAGACAGGATAATGAGGAAGGGGAGGTGATAACGTCCGAACAGTGGGCCGGGAACGGGCACGACGACAGACGATGGCCAGGGGAACACCAGTACAGCGGCCAACGCTCTCCGGTCTCTCAGGCTCTACATCAGGCTTGCTGATAGCCAAGGAGAGGCCAGGGAAGCTCTAGAGACAGGGAAAGAAAAGATAGAAACCATGGCAGAACGAATGCACAGCAAACTAAGTAATTGGTACAAATACGTCATGCTTTGCAGAAAGACGATGTAGTCCAACATTGTAATTGTTATGCTTGAAGTTAGGAAAGCTAAGACGTATGGCAGCGCACACAGTGACGTAACGACGTCGTTCGCTGGGCTCTCTAGTCAGTGGAAAAACAAACAGGTTCTAGAAGGCTCGCAAGGTGAACCAGCTTTGAGTTTGAACCAGCACCAGTTCCCAACCAGTTCTTGTTTTGGTGGAAAAGGGGTAACTGATGTCATAAACCTGATCGGTCTGTGCCGGTTCAAGTCGGACAAGCCTAATGACTAACAAGAGGGTGTGGCAACTGGAAACAAGGAGTCATGAACTGAAGAGCACATGGCCAACACAAACACAGAGCCATGTGTTCAAGCACAGCACAAACACAAGTCTGACAGAAGTGTCCGAGGAGAACCCTGACACGGCCCTTCCCGAAGTTATCAGTTCTGATCCGGCAGGTTTCGTGAAGTCCAGGTGTGGTACAGATAATGTACATCATGCTCTCAATGCCATACACTACTTTAATAGAAAATTTAAAAAAGCAATGATTTTAATCTTTAAATACATTTATTCAAAACACATTCAAATGCCATTCATACAGACAATGACTTGAATACAGTCATGATATGTTTTCAGTTTTGATGCTTGAAGCCAAAATATCTAAAGAATGTTTGAATCTTGAATCACTTTTTTTGAAATAATGACTGAGATCAAGATCAAGGGAAAATATTTTATTACTTTTTACTTGTTTGAAACACACCACTTGACTGAACCAACTTCTTTGTAAAAAAACCCCACAAAATAAAAGAATCCCTCATGAACACAGAGTTCATCTCTGAGACCTCGGCCTCTGCTTTCGAGATCTCAGACGCGTTATTCATCGTCTCCAGCATCTTCATTGTCATGGCCTCGTCTATCAGACGCCGCTGTGTGTGTTGTGTCTGGCTCACAGTGCAGCGATGACAGTGGGAATGAGCTTTGGAAACTCAGTGACGCGCTGGGGTCGTGACCTCGTGACATCATGACAACGCTTTCACATCTCTCAGACTGTCTCTGAACGTTTTATTTCATCCCCTTCACTTTATCTGTCGAACTATACTCCTAAAGACCTTTTTGACTCAGATACCAAGTCTTTATTTATACAATCCTTTTATTTCTGGCTAAAATGTATTCTGCTGAGGTGGTCCAGCTTCCATCGGTTTCCTCGTGGACATCTCAGGTATCAGCCTTTTTTCCTCTGGAGAAACTAACCTGATCTTAATCACAAGTTTGGAGAAACTAACCTGATCTTAATCACAAGTCAGGAGAAACTAACCTGATCTTAATCACAAGTCAGGAGAAGTCAGGAGAAACTAACCTGATCTTAATCACAAGTTTGGAGAAACTAACCTGATCTTAATCACAAGTTTGGAGAAACTAACCTGATCTTAATCACAAGTTTGGAGAAACTAACCTGATCTTAATCACAAGTTTGGAGAAACTAACCTGATCTTAATCACAAGTCTGGAGAAACTAACCTGATCTTAAATCACAAGTTTGGAGAAACTAACCTGATCTTAATCACAAGTCTGGAGAAACTAACCTGATCTTAAATCACAAGTTTGGAGAAACTAACCTGATCTTAATCACAAGTTTGGAGAAACTAACCTGATCTTAATCACAAGTTTGGAGAAACTAACCTGATCTTAATCACAAGTCAGGAGAAGTCAGGAGAAACTAACCTGATCTTAATCACAAGTTTGGAGAAACTAACCTGATCTTAATCACAAGTCAGGAGAAACTAACCTGATCTTAATCACAAGTCAGGAGAAGTCAGGAGAAACTAACCTGATCTTAATCACAAGTTTGGAGAAACTAACCTGATCTTAATCACAAGTTTGGAGAAACTAACCTGATCTTAATCACAAGTTTGGAGAAACTAACCTGATCTTAATCACAAGTTTGGAGAAACTAACCTGATCTTAATCACAAGTCTGGAGAAACTAACCTGATCTTAATCACAAGTTTGGAGAAACTAACCTGATCTTAATCACAAGTCTGGAGAAACTAACCTGATCTTAAATCACAAGTTTGGAGAAACTAACCTGATCTTAATCACAAGTTTGGAGAAACTAACCTGATCTTAATCACAAGTTTGGAGAAACTAACCTGATCTTAATCACAAGTTTGGAGAAACTAACCTGATCTTAATCACAAGTTTGGAGAAACTAACCTGATCTTAATCACAAGTTTGGAGAAACTAACCTGATCTTAATCACAAGTCTGGAGAAACTAACCTGATCTTAATCACAAGTTTGGAGAAACTAACCTGATCTTAATCACAAGTCTGGAGAAACTAACCTGATCTTAATCACAAGTTTGGAGAAACTAACCTGATCTTAAATCACAAGTTTGGAGAAACTAACCTGATCTTAATCACAAGTCTGGAGAAACTAACCTGATCTTAATCACAAGTCAGGAGAAACTAACCTGATCTTAATCACAAGTCTGGAGAAACTAACCTGATCTTAATCACAAGTCTGGAGAAACTAACCTGATCTTAATCACAAGTCAGGAGAAACTAACCTGATCTTAATCACAAGTTTGGAGAAACTAACCTGATCTTAATCACAAGTCTGGAGAAACTAACCTGATCTTAATCACAAGTCTGGAGAAACTAACCTGATCTTAATCACAAGTTTGGAGAAACTAACCTGATCTTAATCACAAGTTTGGAGAAACTAACCTGATCTTAATCACAAGTTTGGAGAAACTAACCTGATCTTAATCACAAGTCTGGAGAAACTAACCTGATCTTAATCACAAGTTTGGAGAAACTAACCTGATCTTAATCACAAGTCTGGAGAAACTAACCTGATCTTAATCACAAGTTTGGAGAAACTAACCTGATCTTAATCACAAGTTTGGAGAAACTAACCTGATCTTAATCACAAGTTTGGAGAAACTAACCTGATCTTAATCACAAGCTTGGAGAAACTAACCTGATCTTAATCACAAGTTTGGAGAAACTAACCTGATCTTAATCACAAGTTTGGAGAAACTAACCTGATCTTAATCACAAGTTTGGAGAAACTAACCTGATCTTAATCACAAGTCTGGAGAAACTAACCTGATCTTAATCACAAGTTTGGAGAAACTAACCTGATCTTAATCACAAGTCTGGAGAAACTAACCTGATCTTAATCACAAGTTTGGAGAAACTAACCTGATCTTAATCACAAGTTTGGAGAAACTAACCTGATCTTAATCACAAGTCTGGAGAAACTAACCTGATCTTAATCACAAGTTTGGAGAAACTAACCTGATCTTAATCACAAGTTTGGAGAAACTAACCTGATCTTAATCACAAGTCTGGAGAAACTAACCTGATCTTAATCACAAGTTTGGAGAAACTAACCTGATCTTAATCACAAGTCTGGAGAAACTAACCTGATCTTAATCACAAGTTTGGAGAAACTAACCTGATCTTAATCACAAGTTTGGAGAAACTAACCTGATCTTAATCACAAGTTTGGAGAAACTAACCTGATCTTAATCACAAGTCTGGAGACTATAGAAACCTGTGGATTCTTTTCTACAGAAACTCTGACCTGTTTCAAGAGGACTATGGGTTTTTATTTATTTTTATTTTTATGTCATGTTTCTGAATCATTTATGCAGGAAGAAATGTATACTTTTTTATAAGTAATTGTTTTATTTCAGCGCTTTGGGTTTGTTTGTCTGTCTGTTCTTTGATGTTATTGTAAAAATCAATTAAAAAAAATAAACCTGATGAACACAGTTAAGTTAATCAGAGCTAATAATAAATGTCAGTGATTTTTGAACCCACTAAACTGAACAGAATCTGATATCAGTCACTTTTACACTTTTACTCCGTCTAAGTTACGCTGTAAAATGTGTCAACCTGCAATTATTACTTTAAAGAGTTTTTACTTGATTTAATTGAGTTATTTGGTTTGTATAAATGAATGTATATCGGTTGATTTATCAATATTGAATAATATTTTTGACTGAATACAGCCAGTTAATTTTAATGTTATAATGTTTAGGTTATTCTTTTCTAGTTTCCTGATGATTCTCAGTGTTATAATGACGGTCTAAAACCACTGTCTTTCAGTGAGTCTGTCAGTAAAACCACACTCGTGTGTGTTCAAAGCTTTCCCAAATCATTTCAGATTTACAAATGGGGTGAGCTTTACAAAACCTGTCAAAAACCTCATCATATTTCACCCCAAAATGAAAAGAAATATGAGAAATTAAAATGTTCCTATAGAAAATGAATCATTGTGATTTGTTGAACTGAATTTGATAAAGAAATGTTAAAATAATTTAAATAAAAGAAAATGAGCAGTAACATGACGTTCAGTATATTAAATAGTAATGCCAGTTAAATGAGTAGCCTATGATTCATTTTCTATTTTGAGGTGAAATAAGCCGCTATATCATCACACTTTTCTTCATTTGCAGTGTGCATGAAATGAGTGTTGCTCATGAATGTGTGGACATGATAGTGTTTCTGTCTCTGTCCCCACCAAGTGGATGAGCAAAGAACCTCCAGATATGATCTTCTATGAGTGAAGAACCTCCAGAACCTTCTTCATCTTTCCTGAGACAGTCTGAGAGATGTGAAAGCGTTGTCATGATGTCACGAGGTCACGACCCCAGCGCGTCACTGAGTTTCCAAAGCTCATTCCCACTGTCATCGCTGCACTGTGAGCCAGACACAACACACACAGCGGCGTCTGATAGACGAGGCCATGACAATGAAGATGCTGGAGACGATGAATAACGCGTCTGAGATCTCGAAAGCAGAGGCCGAGGTCTCAGAGATGAACTCTGTGTTCATGCGGGATTCTTTTATTTTGAGTGTGTTTTAACAAAAAAGTTGATTCAGTCAAGTGGTGTGTTTCAAACAAGTAAAAAGTAATAAAATATTTTCCCTTGATCTTGATCTCAGTGTAGCCTGGTAATACCAAACTCTGCTACTTTGTAGACAGAGAAAGGGCATAATTGAAAAGCATTTTCTTTCTCGCGGGGGGAGGGGGGGGGGGGGGCGCTTGTCTGAAGTTTAAAATCATTGGTTACCCGTAAGCCAGTCACATAACGTTTGGTTATGGCGTGTGTTATGCGCATGCTCAGCCGCATCTAACTTCAACTGTAAATACATGTATGATGCGAAAACAAAACCATCGAGCGAAACACTGGAGTGAACATGGCTGTGAACGACTTCTGCAGATTATGTGAAGTAAATCTACGCATCCACGGTACAATCAGCGTCTACGTCACGGCTCTCAGCCCGCCCTCTGTTCGTTGATTGGCCGGCTGTTTTGAGGCCGGAGGAAAACGGGGAAGACGGTCGCTATCTCAGACTGAGTACAGAAGCGAACTGAAATTGAGCGGAAGTACGAAGTCTGACGTAGTCAGGCTAGATCTCAGTCATTATTTCAAAAAAAGTTTATTTTTTAAAATAAATATCATGATTCAAACATTCTTTAGACATTTTGTCTTCAAGCCCCACATCAAAACTGAAAACATATCATGACTGTATTTAAGTCATTGTCTGTATGAATAGCATTTTAATATGTTTTGAATAAATGTATTTAGATTACTAATACACTTAAAGGCACAATATGTATTTTTCGCCACTAGGGGTCGCTAACCTCTGACAGTAACACAGGCGTAGGTTGATGACACATAAGCGGAATCATGGAACTTGTCGTCATGCGAAGGATCTAATAATGTTTATGGATGGGTGAATACACTGATGTTTTTAGCATGACTGTGGTGTGAAGCAGGGCGCGAGTGCTAATGAGAGACAGATATCAGCGCACACGCGAGTCCCGCGGATATAAAGGACATTTCATTCTACCGAACTAAGTAACACAGCTGACACAGGCAAACACACAACACAGCTGACACAGGTAAACACACAACACAGCTGACACAGGCAAACACACAACACAGCTGACACAGGCAAACACACAACACAGCTGACACAGGCAAACACACAACACAGCTGACACAGGCAAACACACAACACAGCTGACACAGGTAAACACACAACACAGCTGACACAGGCAAACACACAACACAGCCGACACAGGGAAACACACAACACAGCTGACACAGGTAAACACACAACACAGCTGACACAGGCAAACACACAACACAGCTGACACAGGCAAACACACAACACAGCTGACACAGGCAAACACACAACACAGCTGACACAGGTAAACACACAACACAGCTGACACAGGCAAACACACAACACAGCCGACACAGGGAAACACACAACACAGCTGACACAGGGAAACAGACAACACAGCTGACACAACACACAACACAGCTGACACAGGGAAACACACAACACAGCTGACACAGGCAAACACACAACACAGCTGACACAGGTAAACACACAACACAGCTGACACAGGCAAACACACAACACAGCTGACACAGGTAAACACACAACACAGCCGACACAGGCAAACACACAACACAGCCGACACAGGGAAACACACAACACAGCTGACACAGGGAAACACACAACACAGCTGACACAGGGAAACAGACAACACAGCTGACACAACACACAACACAGCTGACACAGGGAAACACACAACACAGCTGACACAGGGAAACACACAACACAGCTGACACAGGGAAACACAACACAGCTGACACAGGGAAACACACAACACAGCTGACACAGGTAAACACACAACACAGCTGACACAGGCAAACACACAACACAGCTGACACAGGCAAACACACAACACAGCTGACACAGGCAAACACACAACACAGCTGACACAGGTAAACACACAACACAGCTGACACAGGCAAACACACAACACAGCCGACACAGGGAAACACACAACACAGCTGACACAGGGAAACACACAACACAGCTGACACAGGGAAACAGACAACACAGCTGACACAACACACAACACAGCTGACACAGGGAAACACACAACACAGCTGACACAGGGAAACACACAACACAGCTGACACAGGGAAACACAACACAGCTGACACAGGGAAACACACAACACAGCTGACACAGGTAAATACAAAACACAGCTGACACAGGTAAACACACAACACAGCTGACACAGGTAAACACAACACAGCTGACACAGGGAAACACACAACACAGCTGACACAGGCAAACACACAACACAGCTGACACAGGCAAACACACAACACAGCTGACACAGGCAAACACACAACACAGCTGACACAGGGAAACACACAACACAGCTGACACAGGGAAACACACAACACAGCTGACACAGGCAAACACACAACACAGCTGACACAGGGAAACACACAACACAGCTGACACAGGGAAACACACAACACAGCTGACACAGGTAAACACACAACACAGCCGACACAGGCAAACACACAACACAGCTGACAGAGGGAAACACACAACACAGCTGACACAGGGAAACACACAACACAGCTGACACAGGTAAACACACAACACAGCCGACACAGGCAAACACAAAACACAGCTGACACAGGGAAACACACAACACAGCTGACACAGGCAAACACACAACACAGCCGACACAGGCAAACACACAACACAGCCGACACAGGGAAACACACAACACAGCTGACACAGGCAAACACACAACACAGCTGACACAGGCAAACACACAACACAGCTGACAGAGGGAAACACACAACACAGCTGACACAGGGAAACACACAACACAGCTGACACAGGTAAACACACAACACAGCCGACACAGGCAAACACACAACACAGCTGACACAGGGAAACACACAACACAGCTGACACAGGCAAACACACGACACAGCCGACACAGGCAAACACAGCTGACACAGGCAAACACACAACACAGCTGACACAGGCAAACACACAACACAGCTGACAGAGGGAAACACACAACACAGCTGACACAGGGAAACACACAACACAGCTGACACAGGTAAACACACAACACAGCCGACACAGGCAAACACACAACACAGCTGACACAGGGAAACACACAACACAGCTGACACAGGTAAACACATAACACAGCCGACACAGGCAAACACACAACACAGCTGACAGAGGGAAACACACAACACAGCTGACACAGGGAAACACACAACACAGCTGACACAGGTAAACACACAACACAGCCGACACAGGCAAACACACAACACAGCTGACACAGGCAAACACACAACACAGCTGACACAGGGAAACACACAACACAGCTGACACAGGGAAACACACAACACAGCTGACACAGGTAAACACACAACACAGCTGACACAGGGAAACACAGCTGACACAGGGAAATACAGCTGACACAGGTAAACACAACACAGCTGACACAGGGAAACACACAACACAGCTGACACAGGTAAACACACAACACAGCTGACACAGGGAAACACACGACACAGCCGACACAGGTAAACACACAACACAGCTGACACAGGGAAACACACAACACAGCTGACACAGGTAAACACACAACACAGCTGACACAGGCAAACACACAACACAGATGACACAGGTAAACACACAACACAGCTGACACAGGGAAATACAGCTGACACAGGGAAACACACAACACAGCTGACACAGGGAAACACACGACACAGCCGACACAGGTAAACACACAACACAGCTGACACAGGGAAACACACGACACAGCCGACACAGGTAAACACACAACACAGCTGACACAGGGAAACACACAACACAGCTGACACAGGTAAACACACAACACAGCTGACACAGGCAAACACACAACACAGATGACACAGGTAAACACACAACACAGCTGACACAGGGAAATACAGCTGACACAGGCAAACACACAACACAGCTGACACAGGCAAACACACAACACAGCTGACAGAGGGAAACACACAACACAGCTGACACAGGGAAACACACAACACAGCTGACACAGGTAAACACACAACACAGCCGACACAGGCAAACACACAACACAGCTGACACAGGGAAACACACAACACAGCTGACACAGGTAAACACATAACACAGCCGACACAGGCAAACACACAACACAGCTGACAGAGGGAAACACACAACACAGCTGACACAGGGAAACACACAACACAGCTGACACAGGTAAACACACAACACAGCCGACACAGGCAAACACACAACACAGCTGACACAGGCAAACACACAACACAGCTGACACAGGGAAACACACAACACAGCTGACACAGGGAAACACACAACACAGCTGACACAGGTAAACACACAACACAGCTGACACAGGGAAACACAGCTGACACAGGGAAATACAGCTGACACAGGTAAACACAACACAGCTGACACAGGGAAACACACAACACAGCTGACACAGGTAAACACACAACACAGCTGACACAGGGAAACACACGACACAGCCGACACAGGTAAACACACAACACAGCTGACACAGGGAAACACACAACACAGCTGACACAGGTAAACACACAACACAGCTGACACAGGCAAACACACAACACAGATGACACAGGTAAACACACAACACAGCTGACACAGGGAAATACAGCTGACACAGGGAAACACACAACACAGCTGACACAGGGAAACACACGACACAGCCGACACAGGTAAACACACAACACAGCTGACACAGGGAAACACACGACACAGCCGACACAGGTAAACACACAACACAGCTGACACAGGGAAACACACAACACAGCTGACACAGGTAAACACACAACACAGCTGACACAGGCAAACACACAACACAGATGACACAGGTAAACACACAACACAGCTGACACAGGGAAATACAGCTGACACAGGGAAACACACAACACAGCTGACACAGGTAAACACACAACACAGCTGACACAGGGAAACACACGACACAGCCGACACAGGGAAACACACAACACAGCTGACACAGGGAAACACACAACACAGCTGACACAGGGAAACACACAACACAGCTGACACAGGGAAATACAGCTGACACAGGGAAACACACAACACAGCTGACACAGGTAAACACACAACACAGCTGACACAGGGAAACACACGACACAGCCGACACAGGGAAACACACAACACAGCTGACACAGGGAAACACACAACACAGCTGACACAGGGAAACACACAACACAGCTGACACAGGTAAACACACAACACAGCCGACACAGGTAAACACACAACACAGCTGACACAGGGAAACACACAACACAGCCGACACAGGGAAACACACGACACAGCCGACACAGGTAAACACACAACACAGCTGACACAGGTAAACACACAACACAACAACACAGCCGACACAGGTAAACACACCATACAGCCGACACAGGGAAACACACAACACAGCTGACACAGGCAAACACACAACACAGCTGACACAGGTAAACACACAACACAGCCGACACAGGTAAACACACGACACAGCCGACACAGGGAAACACACAACACAGCTGACACAGGCAAACACACAACACAGCCGACACAGGCAAACACACAACACAGCCGACACAGGCAAACACACAACACAGCTGACACAGGTAAACACACAACACAGCCGACACAGGCAAACACACAACACAGCCGACACAGGCAAACACACAACACAGCTGACACAGGTAAACACACAACACAGCCGACACAGGTAAACACACGACACAGCCGACACAGGGAAACACACAACACAGCTGACACAGGCAAACACACAACACAGCCGACACAGGCAAACACACAACACAGCCGACACAGGCAAACACACAACACAGCCGACACAGGCAAACACACAACACAGCCGACACAGGCAAACACACAACACAGCCGACACAGGTAAACACACAACACAGTCAACACAGGTAAACACACGACACAGCCGACACAGGGAAACACACAACACAGCCGACACAGGCAAACACACAACACAGCCGACACAGGCAAACACACAACACAGCTGACACAGGGAAACACACAACACAGCTGACACAGGTAAACACACAACACAGCTGACACAGGCAAACACACAACACAGCTGACACAGGTAAACACACAACACAGCTGACACAGGGAAACACACAACACAGCTGACACAGGCAAACACACAACACAGCCGACACAGGCAAACACACAACACAGCCGACACAGGCAAACACACAACACAGCTGACACAGGGAAACACACAACACAGTTGACACAGGTAAACACACAACACAGCTGACACAGGCAAACACACAACACAGCTGACACAGGTAAACACACAACACAGCTGACACAGGTAAACACACAACACAGCTGACACAGGTAAACACACAACACAGCTGACACAGGCAAACACACAACACAGCTGACACAGGTAAACACACAACACAGCTGACACAGGCAAACACACAACACAGCTGACACAGGTAAACACACAACACAGCTGACACAGGTAAACACAGCTGACACAGGGAAACACACAACACAGCTGACACAGGTAAACACACGCGCTAGAAGAGTTTTTGTTTTGCTTGTTTCTGGTCCCGCTTCGGATGCCATCAAGCGGTATCTCTGGTCGTAATCAGTCCTTCACTGACCAATCAGTGTTCATTAGCAGAATGCTAGTGTGTTATGGGCAACAACAACTCAACCTGTAAGAAATAGAAAGGACATAAGTACTCGTTCATTCAACTTTCGATCTATAACCCATGCTGAACTTGCAAAACCTACAATCAAATCTGAGATTTCTCAACGGCAATCGGGTGAAAGAGACACATTTAGCCGTCTAGCGCCATAGACTCCCATTCATTCTGCACTCATGGGCGATCGCCCCCAGTGGAGCTCTGGGGGAACTACAACCACAATTCGGTACAATAGGACTTAATAGGGAGTGGCCAGGCTCTGCGTAGACGGGCTCTGGTCCTGTCCTGAAGATCCACTTCCAGCAGTGTTTCCCGGGATTTGCTGTGTCTCTGCCTGTTCTCCGCTCATGAGTTTCAGCGACGGGCTTCACTTCTGGACGTGTGTGTGTGTGTGTGTGTGTGTGTGTGTGTGTGTGTGACGACAGATGTGCGCTCAGGCCTGTGTGTGACGACAGCCGCTTTAGAAAGATCCCACAACTGCAGTAATGAGTCGGCCTCCGCAAACACGGCTCGCACGGAGGGCTGGATGAGATGAGCGCTGCTCGTGAAGAGCTCGAGGTGATTGAGTGATTGTGAGGCTTCAACCTCTTCTCTGACCTCTAGCGACCGGCCCACCTGTCAATCAAACCTGTGAAATCACAGGCAACTGTTGTGTGATTGCTCATTCATGGCGTTATCATTACGGTGATTGCACTGGACCTGAAGGAGACACCTAAAACACTTGTGTGTTTGTGTGTGAGAGTGAACATGGACAGAAATACACAGTCTCGAGGGAGAGGAAGGACTGGGTGAGTTTATTAACACTCTCTTAGTTATTAATTCTATAATAATGCGGTGCTGGCCATCACATGCTCATCATGCTGTGATGTTAGTGGCCAACACTGTTGTTTGATGGACACTGGGATGTTTTTTTTGTTTGTGTGTGTGTATGTGTGTGTGTGTGTGTGTGTGTATGGTTACAATCAGTCAACAGTAGTTTCACTCATATCGGCGGAGCACAACTAGTCATGTTCTGTGATCGTGTGTGTGTTGGAGAGATGATTTATTGAAGAGATTCAGTGACCGGATCAGCTCTTGGTCCGGTGTTGGCAGCGATGGGCAGTGTTTCAGATGCAGTACATGTATTTAAAATATGTATTTGAAATGCAAAATACTACTTTGCCATTACCCATCTTCATTTCAAATGTTTTGGTTAGCAGATATTTTAAAGTCCAAGTAGGAAACACCTTGTGGGATATTCACAAACAAGAACTTGGAGTTCCTCAGGGAAGCACCCTTTCTGTTACTCTTTTCAGCATTAAAATAAACAGCATTGAGAATATCATCAGAACTAATATATTTTGCAGCCTATATGTGGATGATCTCTGCATCGGTTATAGAGGGAAGAACATGAGTATAATTGAAAGGCAACTGCAATTATGTATTCACAAAATATATCAGTGGTCAGTTGAAAATGGATTTAAATTCTCTAAATCAAAAACAGTCTGTACCCACTTCTGTATCCAGCGTTCCCTTCATCATGATCCAGAACTCTTCATTAATAGAGAACCGATTAATGTTGTTAAGGAAATCAAGTACTTGGGTCTTGGGTTTTGACAACAAAATGACTTTCATTCCTCATTTGAAGTCACTAAAAAACAGGTGTCTTAAAGCTATGAATATAATGAAAGTATTGGCAAAAACAAAATGGGGAGCAGATTACATTATTCTTTTGTAGACCCGGCTGGACTACGGAAGCATAATATATGACTCTGCCAGAGAATCATATAAGAAGATACTTGACTCGGTACATCATCAGGGATTACGACTTGCCTTGGGAGCATTTAGAACCTCGCCAGTGCAAAGTTTGTACATTGAAGCCAATGAACCTTCACTTCAAAATAGACGATTGAAGCTCTCTCTTCAATATGCTGTCAAAATAAAGGGAAGTAAAACTAATCCAGCCTATTCTACAGTCTTCAACCCACAATTTACAACTTTGTATGAGAGTAAACCTAAAAGCATTAGATCCTTTGGTATTCGTAGTAAACCACATTTGGAGAACTTAAATACAAACATGAACATTTTAAATCAAATACAATTCAATTCTATACCTCCCTGGAAATTAAAGAAACCTGATATCAATTTTTTATTTAGCTTATCAGAGGAAAGGAGTGACTCATCCAAATGTATATAGACAGCAATATTTGGACATAAGAAACCGATTTCCTTTTCATGTACCTATATTCACAGATGGTGCGAAGGTGGAAAACAGTGTAACGGCAGCAATGGTGACTGGACATCAACGCTATGGAATCCGTATTCCAAAGCAGTGCTCAAGTTAGCTTTGGGGCATATTGAAAATACAGTACAAAAACATGCTATAATTTTTACAGACTCAAAATCTTGCCTTCAAGCAATGGACACTTTAAAAATTGATAATCCGTTAGTGGACTCCATCTTAACCAAAGTGGATTATCTGCTCAATCAGTTCTTCAGTATTATCCTCTGCTGGGTCCCAGGACATGTTGGAAATTAAGACCAGGACTTTTCTCAATTGTAAAACTAGACTTGATCAGGTGGTCTACACCAGATGTCGTATAGGTCACACAAGTTTGACCCATGTTTTTTAACTTAAAGGTGAAGACCCAACATTATGTATGTTTTGTAGGATTCCTTTAACTGTCAAACATATTTTATTAGATTGTCCTGGACTTAACACAAGTAGAATGCTTTTTTATGAAGTTATTTCAATTAAGGACATTTTTAATGAGATTATACCTGAAAAGGTTTTTGATTTTTTATCATATGTTAACTTAAAAAAATATATTGTATAATATGACTTGCTGGTTTTCTTTGTTCTGTTTTATTGTATTTATATGATATGTGTTTTTGTAATTGAATTTTTGCCATGAAGATAGCTCTGATTGCTGACATGGCATTAAATAAAAAAGATGATGATGTTAGAGTGGACAGAGAAAGTATCACTGATATATAAGACACTCGTTAACTCCTCGTCTGTGTGTGTGTTTGACAGGCCGTCGCTGATCCAGCGCAGGAGTCTTCGGGGCTTTAGTCCTGGAGCGGAGCCAGTGGGATTCGGATGGAGATGGAGCGATACCTGGGAGAAAGCGCCGGTGCTCTGGCCAACAGCACCAACAGCACGGCCGCGCCAGGAGCGGCGTTCCCGGCGGAGGGGCTCTCGCAGCGGTTAGCCGTGGTGGCTCTGCTCGCGCTGCTGACGCTGCTGACGGCCCTGGTGAACGGCGCGGTCATCGCTGCCATCTGCACCACCAAGAAGCTCCACCTCCCCGCCAACTACCTGATCTGCTCGCTGGCCGTCACAGACCTGCTGGTGGCCGTGCTGGTGATGCCCGTCAGCATCTTGTACATCACGGTGGAGGTGTGGCTGCTGGGGCCGTTCGTGTGCGAGGCCTGGCTGAGCGTGGACATGACCTGCTGCACCTGCTCCATCCTGCACCTGTGCGTGATCGCGCTGGACCGCTACTGGGCCATCACTAAGGCCATCGAGTACGCCCGCAAGAGGACGGCCCGCCGCGCCGCCGCCATGGTTGCAACCGTCTGGCTGATCTCCGTCTTCATCTCCATCCCGCCGCTGTTCTGGAGGCAGCGAGGCGCCGGCGCGCAGCAGTGCATCATCGAGCACGACCATGTGGGCTACACCATTTACTCCACCTTCGGCGCGTTCTACATCCCCATGACTCTGATCCTCATCCTGTACTCGCGCATCTACAGCGCCGCTAAGACGCTGTACCAGAAGCGCGGCTCCTCGCGGCACCTCAGCAGCCGCAGCACCGACAGCCAGATCTCGGTGAACCACTGCCGGGTCACGCACGCCTTCTGCGTCTCGGACGTGTCCAGCTCCGACCCCGCCGCGGAGAACACCACCCGCGCGCAGTCCTTCGACACGGAGGCGGAGCTGGACGAGAGGAACCAGATCTGCACGTCTCGGGAGAGGAAGGCGGCGCGGATCCTGGGCCTGATCCTGGGAGCCTTCATCCTGTGCTGGCTGCCGTTCTTCCTGAAGGAGCTGCTGGTGGGGCTGATGCTGCTGAACCCCTCGCCGCAGGTGTCCGACGCCCTCACCTGGCTGGGCTACGTCAACTCGCTCATCAACCCGCTGCTCTACACCAGCTTCAACGAGGACTTCAAGCAGGCCTTCAAGAGGCTGGTCCGGCGCAAGGAGCACACATAAGGGAGCGCTCTGGAAGTTGGATTCATATGTCTAAACGTAGGGAAAGCACACATGATGCAGTGTCCTTGGGAAGAGCGGATTACAATTTTTTTTATAAAATCCAATGAAAAAAAACACTGTCTGCTTTTCTAGCACATCATCATTTGACTCCTGAGCAACGGCGTGAAAGGCACAGTGGTATTTCTGGAAGTTGGATTCGTACGTCAAAACCAGAGATTGTAAAAAAAATATGGGCGTATGTGCGTGACGTCACCTGTAGTGTTTCTGAAGAGCGTTTCTGAAGCCCAAAGTGGGCGGAGCCGGCCGTCGCCATCTTGGCCGCGCGTCACTCCGGGATAAACGGAAATGTGCAGCGAGGCGGATTAGCTGAGGTGACGTGACGCTAACGCTAGCAGACAAACGGCTAGAAGTGACATCAGCGGCAATCCACCTGTCACTCAAGTGGTCACGCACTTAATTATGCAGAACTTTATGGTTTAATGTGATTTAAACGGATGAGTTATTAAAACATTCGCCTCCCTCACAGTCGTCATGAAGGGAAACATCAGCTTTATAGACCAAAGCCACGTTTTGCACCAGACTGTAAACATGTGTTTCTACTGTAAAGTTGGGCATTTTAACATGGGGGATTATGGGATTGACTCTCTCTTGCAGCCGGCCTCTAGTGGCCAGTGGATGAACTGCAGTTTAAGTCTCTTCAGTGTTGGATTCTAGAGATAGACGGGAAGGTTGCCGCTTGGTCTAAACGTCCAGCAGGAGTTGGGAAAGCACACATGATGCAGTGTCCTTGGGAAGAGCTGATTACGTTTGTTAAATAAAATCCAATTAAAAACCACTGTCTGCTTTTCTAGCGCATCTTCATTTGATTCCTGAGCGACGGCGTGAAAGGCACAGTGGTATTTCCCCTTCAGCGCACTTCCTCCTGGCACTGGAGTGTGGACGGGACACATCCAAAGGGCTCGTTCTGTGTTTTTATATGTTTTCATTATTTAATTCTCATTCTTGGCTGAAGCATTTGATTGGTCAAATCTGTGTAGTGCAACATGAGTCATCGACATTATAAACTGTTTTCCAGGAGGAGAAAGACAAATAAAAATACTTGTAATACTAGTTTACTTTTTTTTTAAGTTAATGAACTTTAAGTTTAACATTTGGATTGCATGCAGAGTTTTCAGGTCTAATCTAGCCCAAATATGAAGTCTCAACATATGCCACTCCTGTATCTGAAACACACGAATTACAGCCACAGGTATGTGTTATACACTATTTAAACTTGAAAATCACTATATAGTAGTAAACATAAAATATAATTTATGAAATACTTCAAACCTTTAACTCGCAGGAGAACAATCAACCCAAATTTAAACTGTTACCTCAAACACCAGCGTTATTGCACTCAGAATCCTGCATCTCGACACACACTGGGGCATCAGTAACTCAGGCAGCTTGGGTGTGGGGTTCAGTTCCCATCATGCACCACGGCTGAAATAATAATGATTGATTTTATTGTTTATGAACTTTATTGTTTGTGTTATTGCAAACAATAAAACCTGTGAGTGGCACATATGAGGAGTTTCTGGGTGTTTCTCACTCATTCTGCTTCAAGCTCAATAAATTGTGGCATTTCTTTGTTGTTTAGAATCCAGTGTTCCTGTGATTCTTTTGCCTTTTATGAGTTTATTAAAGAACTCTGTCTGGTCTTCTGTCCAAACACACCGCGTCATCTTTAAGTAATGATCGACTGTTGCGTACGCCAGGTGACCTGAGTGTAAATGCAAAAAAAAAAAATGTTTCAAATGCAGTTTTGTGAAATATTCCTTTTCAGAATTGCCTGAAAAATCACTTCATGTAAGAGTAACAACTTTTTCACAAAATATGGGAGTTTTTACGAAAATGACGTGTTTCAATTGGCCGTATTTTGAATTAGCAATTTCAGTTTGCACAGTTTGAAGGGTAATGGAAACTGGTTTGAGTTTTGGAGGTCAGGAGCGCTTCAGGAAAGATCTCTTTGGCATGTGTTGGATGGGTTTGATCAACTCACAGATCAGCTCATCATGTCAGAACCGTGTGCAACAGGATTGTGTTCTTGACCTCCAACACACAAACTACAGTGATGCCGTGGTGCATGATGGGAAGCGAGCCGCGCTCCTGAGACTTAAGTGCAAATAACATGCTTGTGTGGTACGACATCTGAAGTGCTAAACTCGAGTGTGTTCAGTAAAGCGCTGTTTTCCCAGAAGGCCCTGCTTCCCTCGGCCGGATACGAGGACGAGACGCTCTTCACATCGCCCGTGCCGTACACCGCTGGTCCTGGGGTCATGTGATCATCATCACACAGAAAGCGGGCACAACTTAAGTTCATGGAAATTTGAAGAGACACATTTAATGCTCATTAAACTCAAAAGCATTAGAAATATCCAAATGCTCATAAATATTAATTGATTTAAACTCATTTGTATAGTTTACCTGAGGGTTTACAGTATAGATCAGTTACTCCCACAGTACAGAGGCCTTGTCCAAACACACACACCTGCGGTCTTGGCCACTTGAGAGTGTGTGCGACAGGAAGAAAGTGCTCAAGACTGTCCCACGTCTTAACAATGCTCTTAATGCACACTAAACACACACTATCTCCGACACCGCTCCGGAGCGTTATTCCAGGCTAAGCGTATCCCATCATGCATTATGTTCGGGAACTCGTGTGCCACATTCCACTGTAAATTAAATTAAGTAGATGCATATGATTTGATAGTAAAAACATATAAAGTGTTGAGTATGGTGTGGAGGCCTGTTTTATACAACATTTGCAACTGTTTTTATCATTTAATTAGAAGCACCACAATTTTAAATTGTCTTCTGTGAGTTACACAGCGACGACTGAACAGGTTTATTTTAAAGTATTGAAAATATAATAAATAAAAGCTCTGTAAACACTTGCATTTTTTGCAAGACTATGAGTGTGTCCCATCAAGTGATCAGAAGATCTACACACACTTGCAGTCTTTACGCCTAGTTGAACACTTTGGCCGAATAGAGGAAATACGTCATGCAAGTAAAAGAGCACAAAAAGAGTGTGTGTGTGTGTGTGTGTGTGTGTGTGTGTGTGTGTGTGTGTGTGTGTGTGTGTGTGTGTGTGTGTGTGTGTGTGTGTGTGTGTGTTTTTGGACCAGGCAGTGGGAAACGATCCGTGAGGTCCTGCTCTAGAGACGCTGCAGTGTCGCCCTCATGAGGCCCAGCGCAGACACACACACACACACACACACACACACACACACACACACACACACACACACACTCCTCCAGTGAAGGTCATCTGGGTTCAGCACAGAAACACAAGGTGTGTATACAGACTGGGGGGGATTTCTACAATCTTAGAAGATGATGCTGAAAGTTCACAGGAATAAATTACACTTTACTGTATATTAACATAGAGAACAGCTGGTTTACATTATAATGATATTTCACTGTTTTACTGTATTTCTGATTAAATAAATTCAGTTTTAGTGAGCAGAAGAGACTCTTTTAGAAACATTAAAAGAATCGAACTATAGACATGTTCACAGCTAACACACACACAACGCCACAACACTATCCTTTAGACTCTTTAAAGATCTTACTGCATATCTAAACACTTTAGCTGAAATATCAAGTATTAATGCATTATTTAGTCATTTCAATACAACCCAGGTATATTTCAAAAGCAAAAGTTATGGCTGATCAATCTGACTGTGCAGAATATGTCCATGATATGTGTGCTAATACACTGAATAAAACAAAGACAGAAATCACATTAGATAGTTTTCTTTCACCAGAAGTGGACAGTGAGGTGCATCTGAAATCATTTCACATTCATCTCTACATTAAACTAATCATTTATGCAAAAATATTCTTTATTCAGAAATATTCCAGGTGTTTTTTATTTCTCTTAAATAAAACATGTTGATCATCCAGGACGTCACAGCATATCTCATACACACAGACATCAGTATTCTCATGTGTTTTATGAATGTTGTGTTTCGTGTTTAGAGTCAAATGCTTTGTCTTATTTGATTTAAAAAATCGAATCAGTTTGATCATATAAAATGCCATAATCGGGCGATACTGATAAAGATACTGAAAAGTGTTTTCTGTGGTAAGTGAGTGATAAATACAATCAAAGGTCAAACGATGTGGT
This sequence comes from Squalius cephalus, assembly GCF_949319135.1. Classification (NCBI taxonomy): domain Eukaryota; kingdom Metazoa; phylum Chordata; class Actinopteri; order Cypriniformes; family Leuciscidae; genus Squalius; species Squalius cephalus. The sequence goes on along the minus strand of NC_137133.1, from coordinate 508,202 downwards.
TGAAATGGAAAAAAGAGACTTTAGTCATAAAGGTAGTTTTACTCCTTCCTCAGCACACGTACAACTACACGTAATGATCTTATTCATGTGTGTCAACAACACACACACTTAATCACCATGCTTTAACAGAGATGTGTCAAAACTTGTGTCATTAATGTGCAGATTGAAAGCAGACAGTAAGCAGATTTTAATAGCAGTGTTTAGTCTCTGAGATCAGATCAGTTTACTTCAGATCAGATCAGATCAGTTTAGTTCAGATCAGTTTAGATCAGATCAGTTTAGTTCAGATGAGCGGCTGTGAGTTTCTCTAGTTACTCACTGTCTTTTAATGTTGTAGGAAACAGTTTATCTGAAGAAAAGAGCTACACTAGTTTAAAGGGTTACATCGATCTGCCCTTGATGAAAGATATACTGTACTTCATGCTGGACACTGACTGGCTTATACATTTGCAGCGGTTTATAAACAAAACGCTGCAAAAATAAGAAAATACAAATAAATAAAATAAAATCATAAATCCTGTCACAGTCAATAAGACTTCTAGAACGAAAAAAATCTAGAACGAATTTTAATGTTTCAGGTATTTTCTCCAAGCTAGTGGTTACACCAATTATCTCAAATTTTACATATATAATTATTGCCTAGTATTAACATTATTTTCAAATAATACATGACGAGCTATAATTTGATATTCTACAAACTTC
>NC_137133.1:472500-502500 GCF_949319135.1 Squalius cephalus | reverse complement strand
TCAGCGGCTCAGGAGCCGGACCCGAGACCAGTAGAGCGGTGTCTGTCAGCGGCTCAGGAGCCGGACCCGAGACCAGTAGAGCGGTGTCTGTCAGCGGCTCAGGAGCCGGACCCGAGACCAGTAGAGCGGTGTCTGTCAGCGGCTCAGGAGCCGGACCCGAGACCAGTAGAGCGGTGTCTGTCAGCGGCTCAGGAGCCGGACCTGAGACCAGTAGAGCGGTGTCAGCGGTTCAGGAGCCGGACCTGAGACCAGTAGAGCGGTGTCAGCGGTTCAGGAGCCGGACCCGAGACCAGTAGAGCGGTGTCTGTCAGCGGCTCAGGAGCCGGACCTGAGACCAGTAGAGCGGTGTCTGTCAGCGGCTCAGGAGCCGGACCCGAGACCAGTAGAGCGGTGTATGTCAGCGGCTCAGGAGCCGGACCTGAGACCAGTAGAGCGGTGTCTGTCAGCGGCTCAGGAGCCGGACCCGAGACCAGTAGAGCGGTGTCTGTTAGCGGCTCAGGAGCCGGACCCGAGACCAGTAGAGCGGTGTCTGTCAGCGGCTCAGGAGCCGGACCCGAGACCAGTAGAGCGGTGTCTGTCAGCGGCTCAGGAGCCGGACCCGAGACCAGTAGAGCGGTGTCTGTCAGCGGCTCAGGAGCCGGACCTGAGACCAGTAGAGCGGTGTCTGTCAGCGGCTCAGGAGCCGGACCCGAGACCAGTAGAGCGGTGTCTGTCAGCGGCTCAGGAGCCGGACCCGAGACCAGTAGAGCGGTGTCTGTCAGCGGCTCAGGAGCCGGACCCGAGACCAGTAGAGCGGTGTCTGTCAGCGGCTCAGGAGCCGGACCCGAGACCAGTAGAGCGGTGTCTGTCAGCGGCTCAGGAGCCGGACCCGAGACCAGTAGAGCGGTGTCAGCGGTTCAGGAGCCGGACCCGAGACCAGTAGAGCGGTGTCTGTCAGCGACTCAGGAGCCGGACCCGAGACCAGTAGAGCGGTGTCTGTCAGCGGCTCAGGAGCCGGACCCGAGACCAGTAGAGCGGTGTCTGTCAGCGGCTCAGGAGCCGGACCCAAGACCAGTAGAGCGGTGTCTGTCAGCGGTTCAGGAGCCGGACCCGAGACCAGTAGAGCGGTGTCTGTCAGCGGCTCAGGAGCCGGACCCGAGACCAGTAGAGCGGTGTCTGTCAGCGGCTCAGGAGCCGGACCCGAGACCAGTAGAGCGGTGTCTGTCAGCGGCTCAGGAGCCGGACCCGAGACCAGTAGAGCGGTGTCTGTCAGCGGCTCAGGAGCCGGACCCGAGACCAGTAGAGCGGTGTCTGTCAGCGACTCAGGAGCCGGACCCGAGACCAGTAGAGCGGTGTCTGTTAGCGGCTCAGGAGCCGGACCCGAGACCAGTAGAGCGGTGTCTGTCAGCGGCTCAGGAGCCGGACCCGAGACCAGTAGAGCGGTGTCTGTCAGCGGTTCAGGAGCCGGACCCGAGACCAGTAGAGCGGTGTCTGTCAGCGGCTCAGGAGCCGGACCCGAGACCAGTAGAGCGGTGTCAGCGGTTCAGGAGCCGGACCCGAGACCAGTAGAGCGGTGTCAGCGGTTCAGGAGCCGGACCCGAGACCAGTAGAGCGGTGTCTGTCAGCGGCTCAGGAGCCGGACCCGAGACCAGTAGAGCGGTGTCTGTCAGTGGCTCAGGAGCCGGACCCGAGACCAGTAGAGCGGTGTCTGTCAGCGGCTCAGGAGCCGGACCCGAGACCAGTAGAGCGGTGTCTGTCAGTGGCTCAGGAGCCGGACCCGAGACCAGTAGAGCGGTGTCTGTCAGCGGCTCAGGAGCCGGACCTGAGACCAGTAGAGCGGTGTCTGTCAGCGGTTCAGGAGCCGGACCCGAGACCAGTAGAGCGGTGTCTGTCAGTGGCTCAGGAGCCGGACCCGAGACCAGTAGAGCGGTGTCTGTCAGCGGCTCAGGAGCCGGACCCGAGACCAGTAGAGCGGTGTCTGTCAGCGGCTCAGGAGCCGGACCTGAGACCAGTAGAGCGGTGTCTGTCAGCGGTTCAGGAGCCGGACCCGAGACCAGTAGAGCGGTGTCAGCGGTTCTGGAGTCTGAAGCTCAGAGACGCTGGTGTCTTCTCTCGGGTTACAGAAGGCTGACATTAAAGGAAAGCGGTTTTCCCACCGTCCCAGTGTCCTGTCCTCGGCCTCAGTAGCGTCCTCCTGCGAGTCATGTGATCTCTGATTCTGTGGCTGGTGTGTGTGTGTGTGTGTGTGTGGTCAAATATGCTTTGCTGTGCCAGTGTCTGGTCCTCTTCATCTCCTCCTCCTCTTCTGCTCTGAGGCGGACAGGTTTGAGTTAATCTGTCCTGTGTTGTCAAAAGTACCGAGTTCGTAAACGCCTCTGGTTTTTAAAGTAAGTCTCTTCTGCTCACCAAGGCTGCGTTTATTTGATAAAAAAAAATACATCATATAATATTGTGAAATATTATTACAATTTGTGAATATATAGTAAAGTGTAATTTATTCCTGTGATCAAAGCTGAATGTTCAGCATCATTACTCCAGTCTTCAGTGTCACATGATCCTTCAGAAATCACTCTAATATGAGGATTTGATGCTCAAGAAACTAAATAAATATATTATCAGTGTTGAAATATAAAGCTTTGGTAACATTATACACTACCATTCAAAAGATTGCGGTCAGAAAGAATAGAAATCAATGCTTTTATTCAGCAAGGACGCATTAAATTGATCAAAAGTGACAGTAAAGACATTTATAATCTCACAAAAGATTCTATTTCAAAAAAGTGAAATTTCTATTCATCAAAGTTAAAATATTGTGCACAACTGTTTTCAACACTGATAATAATCATAAATGTTTCTTGAGCATCAAATCCTCATATTAGAGTGATTTCTGAAGGATCATGTGACACTGAAGACTGGAGTAATGATGCTGAAAATTCAGCTTTGATCACAGGAATAAATTACACTTTACTGTATAGGCTATTCACATAGAAAACAGATGATTTACTTTATAATAATATTTCACAATATTGCTGTTTTTGTTTGTATTTTTAATCAAATAAATGCAGCCTTGGTGAGCAGAAGAGACTTCTTTTAAAAACATTAAAAATCTTACCGATCTAAAACTTTTGACCGGTAGTGTAGTTATTTATTTTATTCTTTTTTTGTATTAAAAATGATAGCAAATAAGCACATTTCAAACACTAGATTAATGCAATAGAACAAGCATACAAAGTAAAAAAAAAAAATGCAGGTACAGTGGTTTTATTTAACATGTTTTATCATCAAACAGGGAACTACACTGCATGTAATGGTAATGGTTGCATATGCGACCTTTTGAAATGCCATTGCGACCCTCATTTTTAATGGGTCGCAAATGTATCACTGATTATTTTTGTACCTACCTTATGTTTTAGGCAATATGCTATGATTTACTATGAGCATTTATTAAAACAGAAATGTGTATTTAAGAATACGTTTTATAACGTGCTCTGAGCATTCAACACATCAAGTTGGGTTCGGTTTTCGGTACGCATTTTCAAACCGAACGGTTCGCTGGACCATTTTTTCAAATGCAAGCGCGCTCATAATGTAAGAGACGCCGGCGCGACCACAACATTGCCCGACATCAAATGGCAAACGTAATGCAAGCGGAACGAAACTGCTCGTTATTGTGCGGTTGAAGGACCGTTTATCAGTTTGGACCAGTGCAGCGCGAGCCGATCGTGATCATGCGACACTGTTACTACACAGCGCTAATAAGAGATCCAGTAAAGAAAGCATTTTAATTCGCCACAGAAGTAATAACATCGCTGCGAGATCTAGTGAGAAACATTCACATTTCTCCGTTATTAATGGATCAAACAGTGCGTGGAAGCCAGGAAGAAACATTGTGCCATGAATGAACTATCCAGTGTCCACAGATCAGCAACATTTACCATGGATTTACTGTAGTAACTGCAACCATGGAGGTTTGGCATTGGCAGGGATAGTAGGCTATAATGCCTTCAAGTAACATTACGTCGGTTTTATTTTGACATTATGAATACAATTGCTGCCCTCAAATGTTAATCTAAAATAAACCTTTGTTTATAACTACTACAATATTACATTTCATGTCAAGGAGCTGTTTTGTTTTATATGCTCCTAAGAAAAGTCAATTATAGCTCCAGAATTGCTCAAAGTAAAAAAAAAAAAATACTTTATGATGTTAGTTTTAATTTTAAAAAAAATAATTAAAAAAATTAAATCAAGGAAATTTCTCTGGCATTTCTTTCTTTTTGCTGTATCGAAAACGTACCGAACCGTGACACAACTGTATCGTATCGAACCGAACCATGAATTTTGTGAACCGTTACACCCCTATATGGACATATGAATTTCGACACCAGTGGCTCGAAGAATACCAGTGGTTAAGGTACCAAGACGGAGCAATGCACTGTGTTTACTGTACATTCTGTGGGCCTTCAATTGCAGGACTGTCCAAATTTGTAACTGCGTCAAAACAATTCAAACACGAATCATTGAAGCTTCACAATGACAGTATGCACGCGAAGTGTAGAGACTGAGAGTTGTAGAGAGCTCTAGTTGTAGAGTTGTGTACTGTATTTTCTATTGCAGTAAATCTATCCCAGCCAATGCTAAAGAAAACAAGAAGGCATGTGGTTTAAAAGATGGCAAGTAAAATAAAAAGCACATCTGTATGCAATACAGTTTCATTATTGTTCATTATTATCCAGAGCAGCTTACTATAAATAATTTGTGCGAGCAAATCATGTTTTGCTCCAGTAACTGAAAAAGTTAGTAGCGCAAGTGCCACCAGGTTAGTGTAGTTCCCTGTCAAATTAAACGCTATCATCAATGTTTTTGAAAAATAAATGTATAAAGGAATATGATTGTTTAAAATAACCCAGTGCTGCGTTACCCGAGCGCTTCATGGTCCGATATATGCAGCATCAGTGTGATCACGGCTCGCATCGGCCCGGAGTGAAGGTGTGTGTGCCGGTCAGCTGGTGTAAGTGTGTGTGTGTGTGTGCGCAGGCGCTGGTGGAGTACGCCGGCCTGTGGCGGGTGGAGGAGGAGCCGCTGCCCGTGCTGGAGGTGTACATCAGGGCTCTGCTGAGCTTCGCACAGGTGTGCCCGCTGCTCTCCGCCCACTGCGAGAAGGTGCCCGTCGTGCTGGAGCGGCTCTCGCTGTAAGTGCTCTTCCCCGCCCGCTGTGCTCATGCTCATGTGGTGCTCCAGCTCATTCTCTGAGTTCCTGTCGTCTCTCTTCTGCAGGAGTTGTGCAGAGCTGCTGATGTCCATGCCCAGGAACATCCCAGATGCACTGTGGGACAGGTTCAGGTCTTCTGTCCAGGTATGTTCACTAGGCTGAAGCTCTTCGGCTGCGTTCAGACTGTCAGTCCAAATCCGATTTGTGTGCATATCCGATTGAAATCTGATCAGCATGAGCTAATGTGAACAATAGCCAGCTAATAGCGCCACACGTTGCTTTTCAAATTGTCAGGAGTGTAGATTTCGAACTCCTCGTCAGGCGTGGTTGTAGGCGTTGGCGCGGCCATTGGTTTGGTATGCAAAATAGACGCTAACGTCACCTACCGGAGCCCAGATGACCAATAATAGCCTTGCTAATGAGCTCGCGATTCACAACTTCACCAGGCGTGGAAAAGCCTCGGAATCTGAATTGAATTGTTTACAAGCAAACACATTTACACAAAATAATGCCCATTACAGGTTCGAATATTAAAGGCTGCCTAATATCCGTTCGAATATCATTATTTTTTTTAAATATTCAAATTATATTCGAATAACGCAGTCAAAGCCCTAATCTCTATTGCAGACCCCTCCATGTTGCGGTTGTTGTTGTATTTGGTGTATTCCTACCATCACAACGTCACTGCCACAGAACCCAGTGCAGATATTCCAGCAAACGAAAGCTGATCTGAACGGTTGCGATACACGGTGTGGTCATCAATAATTTTAGATCAGATTCTAATCGGATACACAAATAATCGGATTTGGACTGGCAGTGTGAACGTAGCCTGAGTTACTGTTATTCGCATTGGTCAGCTTTGTCGTCTACTACGGTAAAGTACACAACTTGATAGACAACAACAAATAAGTTTACTAATGTTTATTTTGTGTGCTGTGGTGTGTGTGTAGATCGCCCATCCTCTTGTGCAAGAGAAGGGAATCGGTCATCTGGTCATCCTCTCCACCATCGCACGAGAGCAAGGGGTCTGGACCAACCCCACACTGCAGGCCATCCTCTCCAGTGACACGCCACCGCCAGAGACGGGTGAGGACACACGAGCTAGCGTTCCTCTCTTCGCCACATACGACCTGACTACAGTCAGCCTGTCGACCTGTGTTACACAAGCGTTGAACGTTTTTATTTTCTGTCCAGTGCAAGAGTTCCTCGCCCTGGAAGGACCAACACTCCTGCGGATGCGAGTGAAGCACCTGATCAAAGAGGGCTGTGTGGATCAGGCCGCGTCACTGGCCAGGGCTTGTGCCGAGCTCTCGGAGTTTGAGGAGAAGGCACACTTCAAGCAGATGCACCTGGTGTGTCTGTGCACTGTTGCTCCGCAGGAACTCATCATGGAGGAGGTAAGAGCTAACCCTAATACTTCTGTTTCTGCACCTGACCACTCCTGTTCAGATTTAACAGTTATGAAAGTATTCAAGTATCAAGCCAAAGCTTTAATAAAGTTTAATTGCATTAAAGTGTGAATTAGGGTTGTCAAATAAAATCTCGAATATTCGTCGAATTAAAAAACTAAAAACTGCACATTCGAATGCAAAAGCTTTTGGTGTGTCAAGAGGTGTGTGAGACATGATGAGCAATGTTTAGATGTGGAGTGAGTAGAAGTGGACTGTTTCTGAATGGCAGTTTGCTATCTTGTGTTCATGTAGTTCATTACACTGTGCAGTGTTTCCCCTACAATGTATTAAGCAGCGCCGCTGTAAAATCTTCACATGATCAGTAATATCACGACATTCACTTACACACCTAAAAACACTGAAACATGGCGACCGGCGGCGCTGCTAATGCGGTGGCTCTGAATCCACTTGTTGACAAGAAAGGAGGAAAGAACCACAAATGGAAATATTTTTGATTAGGCTAATGTCACGTTGCCAAAAGGGGCCGTTCACATGCAAATATTTCAAATGTGGACGCGCGGCAAGTGCACTCAAGCGACGCGGCGCGCTCGTTTTCTCAGGCACGCCTCGGTTCATGGTTGCATAGCAACGACAGACGCCACGGGAGAGCGAGCAAGCGCTTGGAAAGGAGAAAGCGGTAACTTGTCTCCGTTGAAGTCTATGGGGTCGCTGTGCCCATTTTTTTTTTACTGTCTATGGAAAATATACCGTCCGTGTTCACGTGCGGGTCTTTTCCGCTCCGTGTTTGCGCCGCGCTCTCCGTTCCGCGTGTGTGTGTGTGTCGGCGGCGCACTGCGCTCTCTGCTCAATGTTCCACTCCGTGTTTGCGCTGCGCGTTCTGCTCTGTCGTTAACGGCCCAAACACTCCAATCATGTAACAGTTACCGATCACGCACTGGAAAAGCAGTGGAAAATGAAATTTCTCAGTAGTAGACTTCTGTTTGCTGAGCTGGTATAGCCATGCTGGGCAACAATGGTAAAATTACCTGCTCTGATCACATGCTCTGGCAATAAGAGCTTTGTATGACTATACTTTATTTTGATAATTAGTCAAAAAATAAATCTCTTAAATCTGAGTATGTTGCATAGAACTGAATGAAGAATAATATATTGATGTTTTATATTTTAATTTTCTGTCCACTTAGTGTGGACATTTTTCTTTTTTCCCCTTTTTGTGTGTTGTTTAATTTAATTAGTGATTCTACATTTAAATATTGATGATTACAAGTTTGGGGGAAATGCGATTAATTGCGATTAGTCACAGCAAATTGTGCGATAATTTTTAGTCAATTCCCAGTTGTAATATATATATTTTTTTACACATTGCCCCTTTCTTACATTTGAGCCCCTGCCCCTGATGAACTCTTTGCACGTCCCTGGAGGTTAGTGAAGTAAAATAGGCTATGCAAGCTATTCACCTTTTAAAATAATGAAAAGTTTCATTTGGATTTTAATGTTCAAAATGTCTACAGGATAAAATAAATGAAAGTTCTGGTTACATGATGATGTATCTTAGTGCTAAAGTGTGTTACAGAAAAAAAGATCAGTAGTGCAGATGAGGGAGGAAAGAGTTTCATTTTTCCACTATAAATTTATACTTTACAGCTGAAAATTAACACACAAAAAAAACATGAATAATCCTGTCCTAATCCTGTTTGTGACCAGTTCAAGGTACGTGCTGCAATAATCATGCCTTCTGTTGATGGTATGTCAAATTTGTATGTCTCAAAATGTCAATTTATATCCACAAAACTTGCCAGAAGTCATGGTTTAAGGGGATATTTAAAAAAAAAAAACCCTTGAGCGGCTTGGTAACAACCTCCGGCACGTAACGGCACCGCTGCTGGAAATTTTTTTAGGGGAAACACTGCTGTGTGTTGAAGTGTGTGTTCTCAGGTCACTGATGCACGAACAGTTTTATGCACTACTGTAACCTAATTTTCCTTGCATGCACATTAAGGAAATTGTTTTATTTGAGAACAATTGCTTGAAAAGTTTATGCACTTTAAAAAGTGAATGTCAGTTCATTTTTAAAAAAAAGATGCGATGCTTCATTTGGTTTATATTTGCTTATTGCGCTCGCTTGTGCCCTCTTGTGGCCATAGGGAACTACAATACTTTTTTCCTCTAACATTGAGCATTGCCTTTAGAATTTGGATATAATTCGAGTTGTGCTAATATTTAAGAGAGAAATTCGAATTTAGCTCTTCAGCCATTTTGACAGCCCCAGTGTGAATTCAAATTTGAACTTGATTGTTGTCATAAGGCCTTTGGAAGTCGATTTTCATAATTCAGAGGACAAATTATAGGGTTTACATCTGCAATTTCTTTCCCTTCCTTTTCAGCTCTCAAAAGTGGACTGTCGTGATGCTGTAGAGATGATCTGTAACCTTGAGGCAGATGGTGACGAGAAAGCTGCATTTACATTGTGCTCTGGGTTTTTGACCCGTCAGATTCTACAGGAGGATACCTACTGTGCTTGGCAAGTGTCACATGTTTCCAATCCTTGTAAAATCAGTGTAGAATTGGGAAATGAAAAATAAGAATTTTCTGCAACTATAATAAATATCTTTAAAAATAGCCTTTTCATATAAAGTGTGCTATTTCTAAATAATTTGAGGGATGTTGTTTGTAATCTTTGGCAGGGAGTTGACTCTGTTCTGGGGAAAACTGCTCAAACGATTAGAGCCTTCAGATCAAGGCTTTTTGGACAGATGCCGTCAGATGTCATTTCTGTCTAAAACTGTGTTCCACCTACTCCTTTTCATCAAAGTCATCCAGTCAGAGGTGAGCCTGTTCTTTTTCCCGCCTTCATGCTGTTCATTTTATATGTGATCAAATGTCTTGAAAACTAAATACTCCTTTTCCAAATCAATAGATGGACAAAGTTGGACTTTCGACTTGTGTTGAGATCTGCATACAAGCTCTGCGATTGGAATCGTGCGAAGGGAACACCAAGGCCACTGTCTGCAAAACCATTTCTTGCCTCTTACCCTCTGACCTGGAGGTCAAAAGGGCCTGCCAGCTGACAGAGTTTCTCCTGGAGCCAACCGTGGACTCTTACTATGCAGTGGAAACTCTTTACAATGAGCCAGACCAGAAGCTAGATGAGGAAGACCTACCGGTGTCGAACTCGCTGCGCTGTGAGCTCCTTTTAGTCCTCAAAACCCTGTGGCCTTTTGATCCCGAGTACTGGAACTGGAAGGCATTAAAACGCCACTGTTTGGGTCTAATGGGGGAGGAGGCCTCAATCGTGTCCTCCATTGATGAACTGAACGACGGTGACCCTGAGGACTTAGGGGAAGAGACCAGCATCTTTGGTGAGGAGTTCAAGGACGTCTCACAGCGCTTTCTGGATACAACCAATGAGCTAAATGAAATGGAAGATCAAAAGCAGAAGAACAGAGAGTTGAAAAAGTTGAGAGAAAAAGGGTTCGTCTCAGCTAGGTTTAGAAACTGGCAGGCTTACATGCAGTACTGCGTTTTATGCGATAAGGAGTTTCTTGGTCACCGAATAGTGCGTCATGCGCAGACTCACTTCAAAGATGGATCCTACAGCTGCCCGATATGTTTAGAGACCTTTGAAACAAAAGAGACTCTTGAACCACATGTTGCATCGCATGTTAAACTTTCTTGCAAAGAACGCCTCGCTGCAATGAAGACGAGCAAGCAGTTATCCAACCCCAAAACGGCTGCTCCTGTCATAGCTGCCCTGAAAGCTAAAAGCAGTGAAAATCAGGTGCGCAAAAACAAGACAAAAAACAACAGTGGTGGGCAATCCAACAAACTTAGTAATGGAGCTGCCAATGACTCTGATTGCTTAGACTTCAAAACCAGTTATGAAGGGAATATTTGTCCAGTCCAAAGCTGCAGGAGGGGATTTAGATATTTCCGAAATCTTGTTGCCCACGTGAAAGATCATGGCGACAACGAGGAAGCAAAGTGCTTCCTTGAAATGCAGAACACAAAAGTGGTGTGCCAGTATTGCCGTCGTCAGTTTGTCAGTGTCGATCACTTAAATGATCACTTACAGGTGCACTGTGGCACCAAACCATACATTTGCATACAGCTTAATTGCAAAGCCAGCTTTGACTCCAATGCCGAACTAATCGTTCACAAGAAAGACCACCCAGTCTTCAAGGCTAAGTGTATGTTTCCGGGTTGCGGCAAGATTTTTCATGAAGCCTACAAACTGTATGACCATGAGTCACAGCATTACAGAACATTTACATGCAAAGCACCAGACTGTGGTAAAGTGTTTCATTCACAGTCTGAGTTAGACCTCCATGCTGAGAGCCATGTGGTAAAAGTGGAAGCCCAAGGCACTGACAGTCAAAGTATTCAACCAGAAGAACCTCATCCAGACCTCTCCAATCAAATAGATCAGGACTCTGGCTCTCTCTCAGTCCCCCATTTCAATGACAACAGCACAGGGTTTCAAGAGGATCGTCCATCTGGCATGGGGATAAAGCATTCTGTAGAAAATATGCTAAGTAGCGCTTTTACAGTTTCCGCTCAAGAGTGTGTCCATTCTGGGACGAGTAAACCTGAACAGCATCCCATCCAACAGCAAATCCCTCAGATCAATGACCACTTGGGCCAGTCAGCTGTGGGCACTCACTTAATTCAGCATAGACCGGAGGAATCTCTTTTGGAGGCCTTGATGAGTGATTCGGATCCCATGCCGTCTACATCTTCTTACCAGAGTGTATTAGAGGACTTTCTGCCTGTCCCACCAACTGATGGTCAGCTGCAGACAGCTGATTCAGGTGCTACTCCATTATACAACAACAACAATGGAGTATTTCGGCAGTACAGTCCTAATCCTTTAGCTCCGGTTCAAACATCATATCAGAGCCTGTGTAGTCGCAACATGGCCTCACCAGCACAGACTTCCCACAATACAGCACCACTTGTTTCTTTGGGTCAGATGCTTCCTCCTGTTTCTCAGACACTTCCTCTACAAATGGCTTCCGTGCCAAATAATGGACAAGTATTGGAGAACAAATCGGTGAAACCAGTAGATATGAATGTTGTCCAAGTGGTGAAAAACAAAGAGAGACACAAATGTCCCTATGAAACATGTACTCGAGACTATAGCTCTTACAGAAGTGTTACTAAGCACATGAGGGCTGTTCATTCTGAATTTTACACACAGTGGAAACTAGCGAAGAAGAACAATGTTGCAGTCCAATCCACGCTCAGATCTGTTCCTGTAAACGGAAGCCTCAGTTCAGTTGTGAATCCACAAGACCAGCTGGGCCAAAGAGTTGCCTGCCCTGGTGTTCAGACACCGAATCCCCTCAGCCAGCATCCTCCCTACACAACCAACTGCACAGTTGCCCCGCAGAACCCCAACTATCCTTCTGTCTCCTCTCAAGTCACTGCTTCCCCCGGGCATATCCGTACCAATGAAATGGACAATATATTAGATCCCATTGTTCTCTCTCAGCTTGGAAATGGTACAAATCAGTCTCAAATGGCAGCAGACCACTTGTGGGACCCCAGGAACAATTCAGTACTCCAACAGCAGATGTGTAATTCTCAATCAATGACCCAAAACATGAACACACTTTCTAGCAGTCAATTTACTCGCATGAATGCAGCTTCTAGTGAGGACGCACAGAAGAGAAGTATGAGCTATACTACTCTTCAACCGCAGAATAATACTAATGTTTACCCAGCACCAGCTCAAGCAGACAGCGTTCAAAAACTCAATGGCACCTCAGATGAAAGTCTACATTCAGTCGGCAATCTCAGTCCACCGCAGCAAATTATGGGCCCTAATGTAGTGGTAGCCCTTAATTCTGTAGTAGAGACAAATCTGGGATCTGCTCAAATGTCTGTCTTGCCCCCTTTCAGTGACCGTTTGAACAATTCAGTTTCTAAAGATTCTTCAGCCGATTACACACGGCAAACAAACGATAATTTCTCTGCAGTAACTAATAGTCAGTGTGTGGTTAAGTTGGAGAGAGATTCAGCATTAGGTTTACCACTTCAGATCAATGAAACTCCCCCATCAAATAGCAGTTCTCCAAGTCGTCAGATTAACACTGGAAATGTGTCCAGTGATAAAGGCATCAAAAAAGTTAAACGAAGCAAAAGAACAAAATGGCCTGCAATTATTAAAGATGGCAAGTTCATTTGCTGCAGGTGTTATAGAGAATTCCCGAGTCCTAAATCTCTGGGAGGACATTTGTCAAAACGGGCTCATTGCAAACCATTTGATGAAGCTGACTTGACAGCGGACCTCCCCAGCTCATTTCTTGATCTTCTTAACTCGCCTCATCCAGCCCCATCTTCATATGTGAACCTGCCACAGCATAAGGGCCCTCTTGATCCAAAACTATACCCAAATGTCACTTTTCCCCAAGCCAATGGCACCTATAACAGCAGTGACAAACAGATGGGGGGAGTGTTTAAGCAAAGCTCGTCAAATCTTTGTGTGAGTTCTGGACAAGAACAGCAGGCGATTCCAAACCCCTGTGGTCCATATGCCCAGAGCAGTCGTATGTCTGAAACTAGTGTCATACAGCACACTGGTAGTGTCAAACATCAGCTTCAAGCGAGTTATTCTGAGATATCTAACCCACTGTTTAGTGACGATGTCAGTGATCCTCTTCTTTCTCAATTGTTGGCTGATGACCAGTCTACATCCAGCCTGAATAGCGGTTCATCAGATCACGTCAGTCAAATTCTACAAGCTGAAACTTTAAACAAAATGAAAGACATCAAGGAAAGAACAACCGACAGTGCAAGTGACTTGTCAAATGATGGACTTCTGGCAGCCATGGCAAGTCTTGCTCAAAACCTGGTGTCTGAAAAGAGTGTCAAAGAAAGACTACGTGAACAGATATTGGCTGGAGACCTTTACAAAAAAAGCAGCAGCTTGCCTCGTGGATCAAGTGTTGACAGTTCCTACTCTCAAATGTCTGTAGCAAGTCCTGACATTGGGGAACCACAACATGCCTCAAACTTGATTGAGAATGCGCCTCAAAGTGAGCTGCAACCTGCTGTAAACACAGCCAAAGTCCCTGTCGAGGCAGTTTCACAATTGGGTGACATGAGGCCAAAGGATGGCTTAATTCACATTGTTTCGTCTGTGCCTTCGGGAAGTGGGGTCAATGATCAGTCCAACAATATGCCCATAACCGAAGTGGATGACGTGTTGGAACTCCAAAAAGCTCTTGAGAATCTTGACCTAGACAGAGAAGTCAGTGAGGTTACCAAACCGGTGGCTGTTCCTGCAGTGAGTGAAGCACAGCCTAATAAGCCACAACCAGAGCCTAATGATTTACCCAAGGAGATACCAATTTATGTGAAACCATTTGTATGTGACACAAATGGTTGTAATTACAGTTGCATGACGAAAGATGCTCTTATTAAACACCTTGTCAAGATCCACAATTACACTGATAAAATGTTAACTCAAATGAAAGACCAGTTTAATGTTGCCCCTTTCGGGTGTCAAAAATGTTCCAAGGCCTTCACACGCAACTCTAATCTCAAAGCCCATTATATATCAGTTCATAACTTTTCACAGGAAGAAATAAAGAGGATGAAAATTAGGCCTAAGCCCATTCAAAGACTCCTGGATAGTGATGCAGGAAGCCCTTGTCCAGTGCCAGAAATCCCCAATCCAGTTAAAAACACTCCACGTGTGGATGCCCGCAAACAGCCGAAAGATGCTAAATGTACATCAGGCTCCAAGAGAGAAGGTCATGTCAAAAAATCACGTTGCATCGCTCCATCGCTAGTCCAGAAATCTTCTTTTGTGCCTCAAGGCAAAAGTCCTGCATTGGGAACACAAACAGTAACTCCACAAACTCAGACGGCTGTTCAGCCTTCGGTGATTGTGTCTGGCTGTTCTTCGGTGACTCCAAGAATGGATCAGAACGCAAATGGATGGTTTTCCACAAAGTCCTCTGTTTTTGGTCAAACACATGTGTCACCACTAAAAGAGATACTGCCCATAGCTCCTTTTACACAGAATCCTTGTGCACCAGTACAGACATTAAATCAGTCATTGGACAAAAGGCCCAAACCTAGCAAGCCTCGAGTAGCAAAGCCAAAAGAATCTCCCAAAAAAATGAAAGAGAAAAAAGCAGAGATCGATGACGTTTTTAGTCCTTATAGACCTTATCGTTGTGTTCACCAGGGCTGTGTGGCAGCTTTTACAATCCAGCAGAATTTGATCCTGCATTATAAAGCTGTGCATCAGTCGTCTTTGCCTAAATTTGAGGTCAACAGTCAAGATGAACAGAACGAAGAGGATGTCGAGGACAAGGATATAAATGAGGAGAGTGAAGACAAGTTGGACGCGGACATAAAGGAAGTGGATGAGTTCAGGTGTCAAGTCAAAGACTGTTCTCGCATTTTTCAGTCAGTGACAGACTTGCTCCAGCACTACCTTCAGCTCCACAAGTTAACCCTTGAGAAAGCAGGTGCCATGATGTGCAGTATCAACCTGGGCAGGTTTCAATGTGATCAGCCAAACTGCTCAGAGACCTTCACTGCTTTCTGGAAATATATCGGCCATGTCGACAAAGAGCATAAAGAAACCAATCCCTCAAAAGTCGAGCCCATAGAAGGGATGTTCAGATGTCAGGTGGAAGGATGTGAATGCGCTTATAGCACACGGTCAAATCTACTGCGGCACACCATGAAGAAACACCAAGACGTGTACAAACGACTGCTCATGAACCCACGAGAAGGCGGAAGTGGGGTTAAACTGGGTCGTCCCAGGAAGTATGAAAAGATTGAGGTTGTCGAGAAGGAAAACAGAGAGACTAACAAGAAACCCATTAAGAAGGTAGCTATTAAGAAGGTAGCTCTTAAAAAGAGAAAAGCTAATAAAAACAATTGGACCAAGTATGGGAAACCCATTTTGAAAACACAAGAGGAAGCCTCCGCCATGTGCACCAAACGCTTACAACTGCAGTACGCTTGTATGATAAAGGGTTGCGAAACGGTGACCAGTTCTGAGCGAAATATAATGAAACATTATCTTCAGCATGGGCTCCCAAAACAGTACCTGGAAGAACAAAGGAGCAACTTTATTTACTGTAAGAAGATCCCCCGGTCCAGGTACAAGCGCATCGCTTCCCGGAGCGATGACACGGATAAATCGGAGGAGAGCTCCATTGAGATGACCGAGAACGATGAAGTCGCTGAGCCCGGCCAGAGTGAGTCCGAGTTCTCGAAGCCCACGTCTGAGAAGGAAAGCACAGAGGACGTGGATCTGTCTGACAGCAAGCCTTCTACTGACACGTGCTCAGAGATATCGGTGGTGGTCAAACGACGGAGGGGGCGTCCGCGCAAGATCGACTGTGTGAAGAAAAAGTCCTTCGGACCTAAAAGGGTGACGAGACTGAGGACTGCAAGGAGTTGTGCAGTCAACTATGTGGACTTGAACACCGATTCCATGTCCTCCAGCGCTACCATGACACAGGAAGACGTCTCTGGGCAAAACACACTGCTGAGTTCCTTCAAGCCCATTGGATTTGAGGTGTCCTTTCTTCAGTTTCTGCAGGAAACAAAGACATCCCATAAGAGAAAGGCAGCGGTGCCGCTGAACGGAAGTGCGCACAAAAGACTGCAGACTGCTTTCCACCTAAAGACTGCGACCGTCGTGTGCAAAAGATCTGACGCACAATTGCACTCGAGAGATGTCCTTAAACTTGTTGAATTTAAAAATCCCCAAAAGTTGACCTCACTCAGCAATGTCACATTTGAGGTGCAAAAAGTTTTTTCTGATGTCCTTGAAATTCTTCTTAAGCAGCTTCATGAAATGCGACCCACAGTGATCCTTGAAAAAGACAACTAGTGTACAGACCCTCGTGTCATGTTGCCTGAACTCAGGATAAAAGTGGGGATGAACTTGCTGCAAACCAGTCATTAGTTTTAACCGCAAGTCTAGCTCTATTCAGACGTGAATGCTGAATGATTGTTGCTTGTCGAGGAGCTGTGGGGATGTTCTATGAACTGAAAAACACTACACCCACTATCTTAAAGGTCCCTAGTGCGATGTTTATTACTTAACAGAACTGTGTAAGTTTAAGCTCACTTTATAGTTGCAGTAGATGATGAAATACCTCTAAAGCATGTTTGTCCTTATGAAGCCGTTCAGCACATTTCTGTTGCCTTTGGAGTTGAATTTTTTTCTTTTTGAGTATTGTATAGACTCGTACTTTTTAATATTCCATTGGACTCTTTTCTATCCAGCTGAAAGTGAATCATTATCAATTCTGATGTTATGTAGTGCTGTGTATAATTCGTAACTGTTTTGGTCCTTGTAAATCAGAAATTTGTCAATAATGTTGTGTGTGGCGCTTTGATCAACCACTGCCACCAGCAGTCTGTATGTTAATCAATAGCAACCAATTTAATACAGCTTGCATTTTGTTACTCAGTGTTGGTCTCATCCTTAAAGGCAGTCATATGATTTTTAACGGTGATATTCTTATGAGAGATTAGGTGGTTGATGTCCAGTATAATGCTGTGTTTTCTTGAATACATGGTTATGCATAGTTAAAGGGACATTATGATGTAAACATGGTTTTTAGAGGTTTTCTTACACAGTGTTAAACGGTGTTTTATTGAAATTCTAGGAAAATATGATTAGCTCAGTACAAAAGCCATTATATCATATAAACAGACATTGTTTATAATACATTGATAGATGAATAGATTTTAGAGACAGACA
Source organism: Squalius cephalus (assembly GCF_949319135.1). Lineage (NCBI taxonomy): Eukaryota > Metazoa > Chordata > Actinopteri > Cypriniformes > Leuciscidae > Squalius > Squalius cephalus. Next base: position 485,153 of record NC_137133.1, on the reverse strand, counting down.
CAAGGGTGAATGAGTCTAGGGATGCACCGATATGAAAATTTTGTCTGATAACCGTTAATTATTTACATTTGAAAGCCGATAACCGATATATTGGCTGATAAATCTAAATCCAAATTTTTATGTAATTTGAGTGCCTGATTATAAAAACAATTCACGTGTCCCAATCACACAATTATTATAATGATGTTCTCACTATTTTATGTAGCCTTTATGACAGACTTGTGCTGCACGTTGCACTTTACTCTATTTTCCTTTTTTAAGTGATTCCAATCATATTTCAAGCAATTCAAAAACATGCTGAACAGTGTGCATCTGAACCATCTCAGCTGAAGAACATAATCCATTATTTATTGGCTTTAATATATGAAGAGTTCAGATGCAAAAGCCTCTAAGTGCCATCTGAAATTTTCTTCTAGAATGATAATTTTTATCAAGCTCGTATATTTAAGTTTAGTAATTTCACTTAAATGACAATTAATAGGTAATTTTCATTGCCAATTAAGTGAAATTACTTAACTTAAATATACGAGCTTGATAAAAAATGATCATTATAGAAGAAAATTTCAGATGGCACTTAGAGGCTTTTGTATCTGAACTCTTCATATCTGCCAGATTTTCTTATCAGTCCAATAACAATAACGTTAAAAAGGATCATATATATCGCCGATACCGTTATGGTGGCGGATAAATCGTGCATCCTTAAATGAGACCCTTCTGTATACGTCTGTTCATATCTAGTGGTTATTGCTTTTAGAGTTGTGGAGTCATTTACATTTTTTTCCCTCTCTGTTCTCAAGCCACTCGCGTTCCCACTGATACACTAATCCACCATGGTTATCTGACAAGGATGTTTATTTAAGACATGAAAAAGAAACAGTACTCAAATAAATGCAATCTAATCCAGTGGTTCTGGGTTTGCAATAGACATACCACAATTGTTTATCGTACAAAAATAAATGTATTCAAACATATAAGTAGTCAACATTTGAAGTGGATCAAAAAAGTTGATCAAAGGATGAAGGCAAGAACAGGGATTGTTCAAAATTCATGTATAACTTTGATGAAAGGTTTTGATCCACTTCAAATGTTGACGACTGTATTACCATGAGCTTTACAGCTCCAACAATGAAATGTTAAATTATTTGATTCTCAGCACAAAACACTGCTGTTGAGAAACTTCAGATGAACCTGTATTCAATGCCATCTGGGTTGTGTGTTCTTTGACCTTGGTTTGCGAGAATGAGGGCATGTTGACGTTTGTCTAATTTGCCTAGATTCTACTCAAATGACACGAAATGTTTATACAGTACAACAAAGGATATGGGAAGTGCTCACTCTTCCTCTTGAATAGTGCATTCTGTCATAGCTATTCATGACTGGTAAGTTATTTGCATATGAGCCGTCAGTGGAAAAGCACAGGTTTGTTCTGCATGAGCAAGGGTTCAGGCAGCAGCGAGCGAGAGGCTTTCCTGCGCGGCCGGAGCCGAATGAAGGCCGTCCTCCTTGGACACGGACAGAGGCTGTGGCGAGCTGAGTGTGAACGTGGAGGGAGGCCGGACGCCCCGCACCGGAGCGTATCTCTTGCTGAAGCACTTCCAGCACTGTTTGGACACGATATACACCATCTCCACCACATTCAGCACAATGCATAGTATAGATGTGCAGCCCATGATGTAGAGGAAGATCTTCTTCTCCGTGGCCTTGGCGATGTAGCAGTCGACGGTGTTGGGGCAGGGGCTCTCCTCACACTGGAGCAGCCGGGGCACGTGGAAGCCACTGTACAGCATGTGGAAGGCCAGCAGAGTGCCCACCTCGAAGGTTGTTTTGAGGACCAGACTCATGATGTAGGTGAAGAGCAGGCCTCCGTCGATGCTGCCTTTGTCCCGGTACAACCTTTTCTTGTGCTTGCTCTCCCGGTGCTCCCTGTACGCCACGTGCAGAGCCACGAGCAGCGACGGCGTGGACACCATGATCAGCTGCAGGGCCCACAGGCGCACCTGCGAGATGGGGAAGAAGTGGTCGAAGCAGACCTGCTCGCAGCCCGGCTGCTGCGTGTTGCACACGAAGTCCTTGAACTCGTCCTTCCACACCTGCTCGGCGGCGGCTACGAACACCAGGATGCGGAACACGAAGAGGATGGAGAGCCACACCCGTCCCACCACAGTCGAGTACTTGTTTACCCCGCTCAGCACATTCTCCAGGAATCCCCAGTTCATGTTTCATCGGGCCGCTGCGGAGTCAGAAGGAAACTCAGTTAAATGCCTTCCGGTCGCCATGTACACGAGTAACGGTTCTGTAGTGGCATTCAAGGTTCCATGAAGAACCTTTAACTTCCATGGAACCATTCTGTTGCAAAAGATGATTAAAATAGTTATTTTAAGAACTGATAACTGAAAGGTTATTTGGGGAACCAAAAAATGGTTCTTTAATGGCAAATCAGGGGAAAAAAAATGTCTGTATTGGTATTTATAGTTCCATGAAGAACCTTTAACTTCCATTGAACCGTTCTGTTGCAAAATATGATTAAATTAGTTATTTGAAGAACTTATAACTGAAAAGTTCTTTGGGTGAACCAAAAAATGGTTCTTTAACGGCAAATTAGATTTTTTATTTATTTATTGACATTGATGGTTTCATGAAGAACCTTTAGCTTCCTTGGAACATTTCTGTTGCAAAAGATGATTAAATTAGTTATTTTTAGAACTGATAACTGAAAGGTTATTTGGGGAACCAAAAAATGGTTCTTTAATGGCAAATCAGGGAAAAAAAAATATCTGTATTGGTATTGATGGTTCCATGAAGAACCTTTCCATGGCTCCTTTAGATTATTAAAACAAGTTTTTATTTTACCGAACTGTTCAGCCAGAAATGTTTATTCCTCTTGGAAACATTATTTTAAAGAGTGAATCATTAACACACGGAGTGTTTAATGCCACATTTGCTTATGAGAGCAAGAGCAGTGGCGCTCTTCGACAGATATCAAGTTATACTTGTTGCCCAAATTTGTTCAGAGAAGAACATTCTAGAACAAACGTTCTCCCAGTAACATTAATAGAGTGTTTGTTTAAAGTGATCTGGTCTTCAGCAATGTTTAAACAAAAACATTATATAGCTATTTATTTATAGATTTTTTTTTAATTTTACTTGTTTCAGAGAACATTCAAAAGTAGTGTTCCTATTTACAGAACGATAAAAGGAATGTTCCTGAAGCGTTCTCATAACCAAGAGGGAAAAACAAACATTTTTAATACATTAAAAATTGACACTTAGAGAAAATGCAGAAATAACATTTTCATAACTTTTAGTAAAACTGTTTCAGAACCAGAATTATTTCACCAAGTGTTCTCAAACATGTACAATACTTCTCTTAACAAAGGCAAATGGCATTTTTACAGTGATAAGGAAGTTCTTACCTCTGATGTAGTGTGATCCCCTGGTGCCACCCGTCGTCTCGTCGTCGGGCTGTGTGTGTGCGAGTGCTATTTGATAGTCAAACACACCTGCCGTCGAGCCCCACCTGTTTGGTAACTATGACTCTGAAGTCAGTGAGGCGCTCCACCAGCTGATGAGCGTCCAATCAGAAGGCTGATCTGCGGTGAGATGCTGAGCCTCATGACCTGCAGTGTTAGCAGTGTAAACAGTGTAAACAGCGCTGAGTGGAAATGGCCCAGACGTGTTCCTGCAGTCCCATGGGCCACGGGCCTCTTCCATCCGCAGCAGAGACGCTTCACTCCTGACTCTACACACATAAACAATCTTATGAGGGAACAAACTGACTGAAGGTCCTGTATCTTCCTGCATCTGCAGCCACTCACAGGTTGCGGTGGATATTACATCAAAAATGCTTCAAAATAAATTATACTAGATGTTTTAGTGTCGTATTGTTTTCTGAGGCTCTTACAGTGCGGGGATGTAAAATGAACTGAGGGATTCAAGTTAAAGTACCAATACTCTGTCAAAGATTTTACTAAATTAATATTTTAAGTACACCTAAAAAATACACATTTAATTGTTCTGAAGTATCTAAAAAATGAAACTGACTTAGAGAGTAACATTTTTAATGCAAAGTCTCTTGGTTACACTTTATTTCCATGCTCAACTTTAGATATTCTACTGACTAAAAGTAACTTTACAACGACATGTAAACTACCTCTCATTAGAGTATATAGACTGTTAGTTTAAGGTTAGTAGAATAAGTTGACGTGCAGTTGTAAAGTTTCTGATAGTCAGTAGGATGTCTAAAGTGGATCAACATAATAAAGAGTTAACAAAAGAAACTCGTCCAAATCACAGTCTTCTCATTGCTCTGACTAAAGCTGAAGGACACAGCAGATGTTAAACTGAAACCTGTTCTCAGCTACAAATGCAGATGATTTTACAGTGGACATTTGAATATAGTGGTTTTTTAATCACTTCTACATTAGATTGTAATGTAAATGTAACTAACTGTAGAAGTATTCATTTTTAACAGAACTCAAGTACAGAAAGCCTTTAGTAGTGAAGTAGCATTACAGGTCTGTGTGTGTGTGTGTGTGTGTGTGTGTGTGTGTGTGTGTGTGTGTGTGTGTGTGTGAGTAAGTGAGAGTGTGTGTGTGTAATGATCTGGTGAGTGTCCATCTGAGTGTGTGCGTGTGTGTGTGTGTGTGTGTGTGTGTGTGTGTGTGTGAGTAAGTGAGTGTGTGTTTGTGTGTGTGTGTGTGAGTAAGTGAGAGTGTGTGTGTGTGTGTGTGTGTGTGTGTGTGTGTGTGTGTGTGTGTGTAATGATCTGGTGAGTGTCCATCTGAGTGTGTGTGTGTGTGTGTGTGTGTGTGTGTGTGTGTGTGTGAGTGTCTGTGTGTGAGTAAGTGAGTGTGTCTGGTGAGTGTCCATCTGAGTGTGTGCGTGTGTGTGTGTGTGTGTGTGTGTGTGTGTGTGAGTAAGTGAGTGTGTGTGTGTGTGTGTAATGATCTGGTGAGTGTCCATCTGAGTGTGTGTGTTTGTGTGTGTTTGTGTGTGTGTGTGTGTGTGTGCGTGTGTGTGTGTGTGTGTGTGTGTGTGTGTGTTTGTTTGTATGAGACGGACTCGTTCCACAGATGTTGTTCCTGAACAGCCATACTGTCAAATGTGCTGAAGTGTGTAATAAAGTGAAGTGTATTTCCAGCTGATCCCTGATCAGTCACTGGTGTGTGAAGTGTGAAGTGTGTGAAGTGAGCTGTGTGTTCATCTTTAACAGCCAGCGCTGATGCAGAGTAACACGACCAGGAACACATGCAGATTTAATGACACACCCCGGGTGTGTGAGCATGAATAACTGATGGTCCCAGCCGGCCTCTCCGGTGTGCTGTCACTGGAGCCGTGTCTCCGTCGGCTCCTCAGGGGCCCGCAGGCCCGCTTACATGCTCTTATAGGGGCTCACTCGGGGCCCACATGTGTGCTGATGATGGGGCCGAGGTGGGCCACACACTCAACCCTAATGGGGCCCGTGGGTGATCACACTGGACACACTAATGGCCCCTTCATTAGGCGGGACAGTGCAAAAGCATAAAGCATGTACAGTAGTGCAGTGCCTCCTGGCCCTGGTCACCTGTTCAACACCTGAGTCAGACCAGCAGCTCCTGAACTCAGAGAGACATACAGAACTATTAACTGGATATATTATCATGTTCAGTCTTTACACAGCTGTTTATCTGTGGCTTCGTTAAGTTCATTCATTCTTAAATCTTCCATAATTTTACAATTACATAAAAGCAACAGTAAAACTTGGTTAATATAAAATGAAAAATACTCATCTTACCTTTATAGAGAGTTTATATCCCTTGACACGCAGGTGACGGTGTTCAGGTGGAGACGGGAGAGTGTTTTCTGTTTGTTTGTTTGTTTCAAATGAGAAGGTGATGATGTATGTTTTTTTAACATATAAATAAAAAGAAATGAGTCGAGGATCATGGATTATTATTATATGTTAAAGTCCCCCTGTAGTCATTTTATCATTTAAAACTCATGTTTGATCACCAAAATGACATATTTAAATGTTTTTTCCTTGAAAAAAAATTCTTCATGTTTTAGAATATGCTCTATGAATATGCAAATGAGCCCCGCCTCCACTCACTCCCTCAGCTCAGAGATCCACTGGTTGACGATCACACGTTGATCTGATTGGTTACAAGGTAGTTTGTGACGTCAGAAACACCAGCGATTTCAAAGCGTGTTTGTGAGACTGTCTTTGGTTCACTGCAGTTTTAAGGAGGAAATACTCAGCAATGCTGTCGACTTATGAATTTACACATGCTTTGTCTTAAAGCACATTAAAAACACCACATAGACACATAAACAACATTAAAAGCTGGATTTACACCACAGGGGGACTTTAATTATTATATAATCATATTAAACAAATGAAATACTTAAAATGTTATCAATTAATAAACCAAATCATCTGCAAAAAAATATTTATATAGCATAATATAACCCAGATTAATTGGTGATTGTTACAAGTGTCAGAAAATAACTGCTCTTATTATGAATGATTAATCAGAGAAAATATTGTTTGTCTTCATAATCCTCCATCAGAGACGTCATCAGTCTGTTCAGAGACACGTTCATGTACATCATTCATATTCAGATTTAAGTATTAGGATAAACCTATTGAGAGGATATTTATCACAATCACTACATAACTAAAGGAAATACAATTATTAATTCATACCACAAACAAATAATAAGAAAAAGAGAGTAAAAAGCCCACAGACCTTAATGAAAACACTACAGCAGTGTCTAGTATTAATAATGATTGCTCAATGACACATTATAATAAACCTGCGTAAACACACAGTGATGAAATCAATCTAATGTCAACAGGAGAAATAATGCACTGAGGCTTCACACGTAAAAGCTCTTTTGTCCCTTGATTTCCTGGCTTGAGGGACAAATATAGCAGACAGTGCAAGTATAAAGAGGAAACATTAAAATAATGCATTGAAATATAAACTAAAACATAATATATAGAGATATAAGGAGTCTATTATAGTCTGTTGAGCAGATCAAGGTGTAATTGAGATCAGTTAGATGTAATGTCAAATAAGATGTCAATATAAATATTTTTCTTAAGGGCTTTAGCTCCTTTTAGATACACAATATAAAGCCATATATTGACTGATACGGGGGTTCAATCTTGATGTTTGCGAGGGATATTGTTGGCTATATATGTTGATGAGTAAAGATATCATAACATCATTGTAAAAAATAAATAAAACCCCTTCCCACTCATCGACACCCGAGGGCGCTGTGGGTTCCTTCGTCTTGGAACTGGAAGGTCACGGTGTGTGTGATCTTGAACCTCAATGTCATGCGCATCATTCATTCCTGAAGGACACAGAGTGACACGTGACTCGGGTACAGGAGAGAGGCTCGCCTCGAGGGCGATGAGAAAGGCGTAGAGTGAGCAGATAGAGGAACGGTGACTGAAGTAAAGTGGCTTCAACTCAGACCAGCAGGCGGCGGTAATGCGACGATGTGGATGAGAGCTGCCGTTAGACCTCGAAGAAGAAGTGTTGTTATTATCGTTCAGTGTGTGTTTGACTGTGATTTCTCCGCGTGAGTGTGTGTTTGTGAGGAGATGGTGACCCCCCCGCAGGACAGCGGCAGCGGGGCATCGGGCGCTCGGCAGCCGGACAGCAGCTACAGGAGCCCCGGCCTCCGCGGCCTCAACACCACCTCTCTGTTCCGCGCCGTCAACCCCGAGCTCTTCATCAGGCCGGCGAGTGAACACACACCCGTCCCTAATGCACACACACTACAGCCAGGGCTTTACTTACTGCTCCCTCTGCTAGTGCACACACACTACAGCCAGGGCTTCTCTCTCTTACTGCTGCTAATACAGTCATTCACTGCGACACAGGAGACCCGAGACACACACTCGCTTCTCAAAATCATTATTATTATGACACATACAGAGTGCGAAGTTATGACAAGTCGTTTTTATGAGGTGGAAAGTCATGATTATGAGATTAAGAAGTAGAAATGATGACAGTAAAAAGAAATTATAACTTTTAAGACGATATTACAAAAAGTACGACAGCATGTTTTGACTCTTTAATGTGTCATAATTTCGGCTTTTTATCATGTGTCACAATTTTGACTTTTATCATACTTTTTTTTGTTTTTAATTTTACTGTTAAAACTACACCTCAGCTGATGGACAAGAATAACGTAATTGATTTTCACACCGTACAGAAATGGTTTATCCATGATCACTCTGTAAACAAGTGTTGTTTTAATTCTTCTACATCTGACTTGGTCAATTTTTATAACAATAGTTTTTCTCAAATACTTGACAATGTGGTTCCTATGAGAACTCGTATTGTATCCTATGTCAACTCGTCTCCATGGTATACTCCGGAACTTCGACATCAAAAGGCTTTAGGTCGCCGACTGGAGAGACTATGCAAACGAACTGGTCTTGAAGTACACAAACAGATGTACTCCGAGCATCTGGTTTCTTACAAGGCTGAGCAGGAAAGCGCAAAATCATCTTTTTATGCAAATATCATTGCCAATGGACAAAGTAATACAAGGACTTTATTCAGTACTTTAAACAAACTGTTGAAACCTCATAATACTGTTTCACTTTCTCCCAATCAATGTGCATCTGTTTCAAATTTTTTTAGATCTAAGATTGACAATATTCATCAAGAACTAGTTAATTCTGACTTAATGTCTAGGGATTATCAAATTGGACATAATCATATTTTTGTCCCTGCTAAAACTTTCTCTAACTTTGAGCTGCCTTCAGTTGATTTCATCACAAAGTCTAAGTCTTCTACTTGCTCACTTGATCCTTTACTGTTTTAGTTAAGTCTTGTACTCATTCGATCTCTCCTATTATTACAGCTATAGTAGGCTCTTCATTATCTTCTGCTACTGTTCCTTCATCATTAAAAATGGCCTCTATCTCTCCAATTCTCAAAAAACCTGGTGCCGATCCTAATGATCTAAATAATTATAGGCCCATTTCTAACCTGCCTTGTATATCTAAAATCCTTGAAAGAATAGTAGCAACTCAACTAGAATCACATCTGCAAGATAACGACATTTATGAGCATTTTCAGTCGGGTTTTAGATCCAACCATAGTACAGAAACAGCTCTTGTTAAGGTTACAAATGATCTTCTCTTGGCTGCTGATTCTGGCTTCCTGTCTATTCTTATTCTTTTAGATATTAGTGCTGCCTTTGACACTATTAGCCATTCAGTATTACTCGAAAGATTGGCCTGCATTGGAGTAGCTAATAATGTTTTACTTTGGTTTTCGTCTTATCTATGTGACAGGAAACAGTTTGTACAGATTAAGACTGCTCAATCAGAGCCTGTCTCGGTCACTCACGGCGTTCCGCAGGGGTCAGTTTTGGGTCCGCTTTTATTTATTATTTATATTCTACCCCTTGGTTACATTTTTCGTTTCTATGGTATTTATTTTCATTTCTAGGCCGATGACACACAAGTATACATATCCACAAGACCAAATGCTTCTCATCCCCCTTCTAATCTTACTAAATGTTTGCAGGATGTTAATATATGGATGACTAATAATTTTTTAAAGTTAAATACAGGTAAAACTGAAGCTCTTCTTGTTGGATCTAGGTCCGCTTTATCTAAAGCTCAATCTTTCCCCTTGCTCATTGATAATTGCCCGGTTAACTTTTCTAGCCAGGCGAAAAGTCTTGGCGTTATTTTTGATGGTTTGCTTTCTTTTAGTTCCCATATTAATAATATTTCACGTACTGCATCTTTTCACTTATGTAATATTACTAGACTTCGTTCTTCACTCTCTCAACACTGTACTGAAGTTCTCATTCATGCCTTGGTTACATCTAGGCTTGATTATTGTAATTCCCTTTTATGTGAGATTCCCAAAAAACAGCTTCACAGACTACAGTTAATACAGAATTCAGCAGCCAGAATTGTAACACGTTCTTTCGAACACATAACTCCAATTCTTTACCATCTACATTGGCTTCCTGTTCATTTTCGTGTACATTATAAAATATTACTCCTTACGTTTAAAGCACTTCATAATCTGGCACCTCAATATTTGTCAGATCTTCTTCGTTTGTATAGACCTCTTAGATCTTTGAGATCATCTTCTGCAGACTTATTGTCTGTGCCAAACTTCAAGATGAGTTCCTTTGGTGGTAGAGCTTTTAGTTGTGTGGCGCCTAAGCTGTGGAATGCATTACCCTTGCACATTCGCCAGATGGATTCAATTTCCAGTTTTAAAGTTCAGATAAAAACGTATCTTTTTAGAATAGCTTTTAATGAAATGATTGTATGATGTGTAGCATCGATGTGTTTTGTATGTTTTGTACTTATTGCCTTGTTCTATATTGTAAGGTGTCCTTGAGTGCCCTGAAAGGCGCCCATAAATAAAAGGTATTATTATTATTATTATTATCCATTTTACCTTTTGTTTTGATTTAAAAACGTAATTAAACTTTCTGATGAATTTTAAAGACTGAAAGGCGACAAATATTAAACATGATCTATACATAAAAGATATTCAGGAACAAAAATAAATGAAAACATGAAGCAAAAGTTCCCAAGACATTTTAATGTGAACGTTCTAATAAAACTAGAAACATAAACCTGTGATAGCCTAAATTAGTTGTAGAAACACCCATAAATATAATCCTAAAGGACAATCCTGTACTTTGTATGGAAGCTTGTTTCCGCCACCGAGTGAAAAATAAAAAAGGTAATTGCGACTTTTTAATCTCACAATTCTGACTTTTTTTCTCAGAATTATGAGATATAAAGTCACAATTGCGAGAAATATACTTGAAGTTCTGACTTTTTTTCTCAGAATTGCATGTTTATATCTCGCAATTCTGACTTTATAATACGCAATTGGGAGATATAAAGTCAGAATTGCATGATATAAAGTCGCAATTGCGTGTTATAAAGTCAGAATTGTGAGATGTGTTCTGATGATGTCGTGTAACGGTGTTCTGATGATGTCGTGTAACGGTGATCTGATGATGTCGTGTAACGGTGTTCTGATGATGTCGTGTAACGGTGTTCTGATGATGTCATGTAACGGTGTCTGATGATGTCGTGTAACGGTGATCTGATGATGTCGTGTAACGGTGTCCTGATGGTGTCGTGTAACGGTGTTCTGATGATGTCGTGTAACGGTGATCTGATGATGTCGTGTAACGGTGATCTGATGATGTCGTGTAACGGTGAGCTGATGATGTCGTGTAACGGTGTTCTGATGATGTCGTGTAACGGTGTTCTGATGATGTCATGTAACGGTGTCTGATGATGTCGTGTAACGGTGATCTGATGATGTCGTGTAACGGTGTCTGATGATGTCGTGTAACGGTGTCTGATGATGTCGTGTAACGGTGTCCTGATGATGTCGTGTAACGGTGTTCTGATGATGTCGTGTAACGGTGTTCTGATGATGTCGTGTAACGGTGTTCTGATGATGTCGTGTAACGGTGTTCTGATGATGTCGTGTAACGGTGTTCTGATGATGTCGTGTAACGGTGTCTGATGATGTCGTGTAACGGTGTCTGATGATGTCGTGTAACGGTGATCTGATGATGTCGTGTAACGGTGATCTGATGATGTCGTGTAACGGTGTTCTGATGATGTCGTGTAACGGTGATCTGATGATGTCGTGTAACGGTGTTCTGATGATGTCGTGTAACGGTGATCTGATGATGTCGTGTAACGGTGATCTGTCGTGTAACGGTGATCTGATGATGTCGTGTAACGGTGTCCTGATGATGTCGTGTAACGGTGTCCTGATGATGTCGTGTAACGGTGTCCTGATGATGTCGTGTAACGGTGTCTGATGGTGTCGTGTAACGGTGTTCTGATGGTGTCGTGTAACGGTGTTCTGATGGTGTCGTGTAACGGTGTCCTGATGGTGTCGTGTAACGGTGTCTGATGATGTCGTGTAACGGTGTCTGATGATGTCGTGTAACGGTGTCCTGATGATGTCGTGTAACGGTGTCCTGATGATGTCGTGTAACGGTGTCCTGATGATGTCGTGTAACGGTGATCTGATGATGTCGTGTAACGGTGTCTGATGTCGTGTAACGGTGTCTGATGATGTCGTGTAACGGTGTCTGATGATGTCATGTAACGGTGTCCTGATGATGTCGTGTAACGGTGTCCTGATGATGTCGTGTAACGGTGTCCTGATGATGTCGTGTAACGGTGTCCTGATGATGTCGTGTAACGGTGTTCTGATGGTGTCGTGTAACGGTGTTCTGATGATGTCGTGTAACGGTGTCTGATGATGTCGTGTAACGGTGTCTGATGATGTCATGTAACGGTGTCCTGATGATGTCGTGTAACGGTGTTCTGATGGTGTCGTGTAACGGTGTCTGATGATGTCGTGTAACGGTGTCTGATGATGTCGTGTAACGGTGTCCTGATGATGTCGTGTAACGGTGTCTGATGATGTCGTGTAACGGTGTCCTGATGATGTCGTGTAACGGTGTCCTGATGATGTCGTGTAACGGTGTCCTGATGATGTCGTGTAACGGTGTCCTGATGATGTCGTGTAACGGTGTCCTGATGATGTCGTGTAACGGTGTCTGATGATGTCGTGTAACGGTGTCTGATGGTGTCGTGTAACGGTGTTCTGATGATGTCGTGTAACGGT
>NC_137133.1:415000-467500 GCF_949319135.1 Squalius cephalus | reverse complement strand
GTGAACTAGAAGCCAACTCTTAACATGTGTGGTGTGTAAATAGGAATTAGTTTTACCCGACATAACCGTAAACAATAGTTTTATTCTAAGCCAATCCACTTTTTAGTTTCCTCAAATTGAGTGTTTTTCAGATAAAATAAAAACGTATTTTTTTCTGATAAAAGTTATGACAGAAGGGTTTGTTTGTATGCTAAGATAGCCTAAGTTTCCAACTTATGCACAGATCTGTTTGGAATTTTAAAACAAGTAAGAAATGTTTGATCACTTATAATTAATTTATTTAATTTGTGAATAAATAAAAAACGCTAAACTTGTTTTCCTAGGTAAGATTTATATATATATATATATATATATATATATATATAATAAATTTTCATACGAAAATGACCGTTTGTGAACATTCACGCTCTCGTGTTTGTGGGCGTGTTCACGTGTTCCATGGCCCCGCCCACTGTATGTCTCTTATAAACGAGGCGCGCTCGCGGCCGCGCGGCTCCGGATCACTCAGCGCTGAATGGGCTCAACATGGCGGACACTCCCGCACCCACTCCGGCTATTACTCTCTCTCTGTCGCGCTGCAGGAGCAGTGTGTTATAAAGTTCCCGGAGGAGTGTGTGTGCAAACACAGGCGTCAGATGAGAGAGCGTGAAGCGCTGGAGATGAGCGGCGCGCGCGCAGGTGCAGGTGAGCAACAAGTGCTTGTGTTCGAGTCTGTCGAGCTGATCAACCGTGACTTCACCGCTCTCTCCTCGGGTCGCCGTATATCAGACCGTGTAGTGAGCGTGTGTGTTGGTGTTTCTGCTCGTGTGAAGATGAGCCTCAAACACCAGCAGAGAGAGTTATGTAGAACACCATAATCTAAAGCATGCTTTGGTCAATAATGGTGATGACATAAGTCACAACTCCGAAGTATGACATTACTAAGTCATAATTATTGGATTTAAAGAGTCAAAATGATCACATTAGATGTCGAAATTATGTGAAAGTTGACATTATGACATTCCAAGTTATTAAAAAGTAGATAATATGGATTTTTATGTGATGATCGACTGTCAATTTACATTTTTTTGTGAATTTAACTTCATCTCATAAACATGACTTGGGTATGTCATAACTTCACCTTTTTGTCATAACTATGTTTTGCAAACGCGTGTTTCTCCCCTGTGTTGTGGAGATGGGCTTCAGAGCAGGTCACTGAGGTGTGTGTGTGTGTGTGTGTGTGTGTGTGTGTGTGTGTGTGTGTGTGTGTGTGTGTGTGTGTTTCAGGGGTCCTGGGTCCTTCATCCCCGTCCCGTCCCTCAGAGCACGTGCTGAACTCTGGCGCGGTCGTGTTTCCCGGTAAGAGCCGCCGGATCTGCTGTGTGTGTGTGTGACCGAGTGTGTGTCTCACGAGTGTGTGTGTGCAGGTGTGTTTGACCAGCACGGCTGTCCTCTGGTCCTGTTCCCCGCTGAGGCGCAGTATAAACTCTCAGAGCTGAGCAGAGAGGAGGTGTCTCACTTCATACACTACTGTCTGCGCCTGCACAGGTAACACACACACACACACACACACACACACACACACACACACACACAGAACCCGGGTGAAGCTCTGTCTTCACTCAATCCTGACGTGTGTGTGTGACCCTCCTGGTGTGGAACAGAAGAGATGTTTTGAAGAATGTCCAAGCTGCTCTTATCCATAAACACAGATGTGTGGTGAATCATTCTGAGCTCCACAACTGCATCATACACTTCTAATGCAGCATCTGTCCCGTTTAATGTGTTCTCTGATAGTGTGTGGAGTGTGTGTAGTGTTTGTCAGTGGTGTTTAATGTCTCGTGTGTCTCAGACCTGTAGGACGGTGTCTTCTGTGGAACACATGCTTCAAATGCTTTCAGCTGAAAGGGGCGCAACCTTCTTCAGAATGACATATTTTATGTTCCACAGAAGAGTCATACGTCATCATGGTTAACGTGTTTATAGTGTCTTAATATATTCATGCCTTGTTGCATTTATCAGGTTGGAGTAGAGTGATAATATAATAGTGATATATCCCAGCAGAACTGCACATGTAATATGAGTTATTATAACTGAGAGCTGCTGCTGGTCTTCATGATCACTACATGCTTCTATTGAGATGTGAAGCAGCTCGGACTTTCTGCTCGACCTCTTGTTTCAATGTCTTTATTTTTTGGTGAGCTTGCCCCTAAAACCGTGTGTGTGTGTGTGTGTGTGTGCAGTATCCGGGGCGAGGGTGGTCTGCTGTCTGTGGCGGTTGATCTGAGACGAGCTGATCTCACCATTACGCGCTTCATCACTGAGACTCTTCTGCTGCTGGAGGTATTCAACACTACACTACACTATCATCATCATTACTCCATCACTCCATCTGTCCATCATTACTCCACCTCCATTATCATTACTCCTCCTCCATTATCATTACTCCTCCTCATTATCATTACTCCTCCTCCATTACTCCTCCTCCGTTACTCCTCCTCCGTTATCATTACTCCTCCTCCATTACTCCTCCTCCGTTATCATTACTCCTCCTCCGTTATCATTACTCCTCCTCCGTTATCATTACCCCTCCTCCTCCATTACTCCTCCTCCATTACTCCTCCTCCATTACTCCTCCTCCATTACTCCTCCTCCATTACTCCTCCTCCATTACTCCTCCTCCATTATCATTACTCCTCCATTATCATTACTCCTCCTCCGTTATCATTACTCCTCCTCCGTTATCATTACTCCTCCTCGTTATCGTTACTCCTCCTCCGTTATCGTTACTCCTCCTCCGTTATCGTTACTCCTCCTCCGTTATGTTACTCCTCCTCCGTTACTCCTCCTCCGTTATCGTTACTCCTCCTCCATTACTCCTCCTCCATTACTCCTCCTCCATTACTCCTCCTCCATTACTCCTCCTCCATTATCATTACTCCTCCTCCATTACTCCTCCACTCCATCTGTCCATCATTACTCCTCCTCCATTACTCCTCCTCCATTACTCCTCCTCCGTTATCATTACCCCTCCTCCTCCATTACTCCTCCTCCATTACTCCTCCTCCATTACTCCTCCTCCATTACTCCTCCTCCGTTACTCCTCCTCCGTTATCATTACTCCTCCTCCATTACTCCTCCTCCGTTATCATTACTCCTCCTCCGTTATCATTACCCCTCCTCCTCCATTACTCCTCCTCCATTACTCCTCCTCCATTACTCCTCCTCCATTACTCCTCCTCCATTACTCCTCCTCCATTACTCCTCCTCCATTACCCATTACTCCTCCTCCATTACTCCTCCTCCGTTATCATTACCCCTCCTCCTCCATTACTCCTCCTCCATTCCATTACTCCTCCTCCATTACTCCTCCTCCATTACTCCTCCTCCATTACTCCTCCTCCATTACTCCTCCTCCATTACTCCTCCTCCATTACTCCTCCTCCATTACTCCTCCTCCATTACTCATTACTCCTCCTCCATTACTCATTACTCCTCCTCCATTACTCATTACTCCTCCTCCATTACTCCTCCTCCATTACTCCTCCTCCATTACTCCTCCTCCATTACTCCTCCTCCATTACTCCTCCTCCATTACTCCTCCTCCATTACTCCTCCTCCATTACTCATTACTCCTCCTCCATTACTCCTCCACTCCATCTGTCCATCATTACTCCTCCACTCCATCTGTCCATCATTACTCCTCCACTCCATCTGTCCATCATTACTCCTCCACTCCATCTGTCCATCATTACTCCTCCACTCCATCTGTCCATCATTACTCCTCCACTCCATCTGTCCATCATTACTCCTCCTCCATTACTCCTCCTCCATTACTCCTTCATCTCTTCATCTGTGAAGCAGGGAGTGACATGAGTGTTACGTTGGCAAGAGTTCGGTCTTCAGCCAGTCTGATCAGCTCCTTCATTACTCCACCAGTCTGGTGTGTGACCGTCTCTATGTGTGTGTGTGTGTGTGTAAAGCAGCAGTTCACACAGTAATGAGTAGTCATGTGGTCTGTGGAGTTGATGAATATATGAAGCACTGGTTATAGTTGTGTACGGTCTCCTGCTGGCGTAGCATGAGAGAACGGAGCTGTGAGTTCAGCGTGTGAAGCGGTAAAGTGTTTCTGCTGAAATACTTCTGAAAGTGTGTGTTAATGTGTGTTACGTCCGTTGTAAGCGTGTCTGTGTACAAATGAAGGACACATCAGTTGTTTATAGCATAAAGCCTAAGATGTTGTCGGTCTCCTGAGCTCGGTCTCCTCTCGAGGAGGAAGTGATGTCATGATGCTCTCCATGTTTCTCCTCAATATGAGCGTTTACTCGCCCTCATGTTCAAGACCGTTTTTAAATATTTCTCAAAATAATATTCTAATAATCCACATGATCTCATGAGCAGAAAGCAGTTTCTGTTTAGTTTCTTGGGTAACTAATAATTTTAAGTGTATTTAATTGCTATTATTATTCTTATTTCTCTATATAATTTTGCCAATTAGAGTATGAAGTGCTTTTAACGAGCTGAAATTCTAAATGTAGAAGTAAAAACCCCGTGCAAAGGTGAAACATCATTAATTTGTCAAACTTGAATGATCAAATTAAAAAATAGACAATTCATTAACTTCTGTTAAAACACTGTAGAGAGACTGATTTGCTGCTGTGTCTGCTTTGGTTTTAGTGACCTAATGCTCCAGTAGTCCTGAAGACTTCAGGTGTGCTTTATTAGAGTCAGGACACATCTGTACTAGAACTGCATTACATCTACTGTAGTGAAGGAGTGTCTCTGGCAGAGCAGTGGAGTGAAGACAGCTGACTGAGCAGGTGTAGTTCCTGTGTCTGCCAGCAGGGCGGCGCTGTTCTGTGTGTCATGAGACCGTGGCGGCTGTGATTGGTTTAAAACATCACTGTGAACGAGTCTTGTGAAAGATCATCTGAATAGTGTTTCCATCATTGACGTCAAACCCGGCGTGATGCGTCTTCATATGCCAAGATTTAACATGCAGCGTTACTGGAGCCACAGAAGCTCAGGCCACTTCATCCACCTGGTTTATCAGAGGGGTGTGTGTGAGCTCTTCCTCTGAGTGTGTGTGTGCGCGCTCTTCCCCCGAGTGTGTGTGTGTGTGTGTCAGCTCTTCCTCTGAGTGTGTGTGTGTGTGTCAGCTCTTCCTCTGAGTGAGTGTGTGTGTGTGCGCTCTTCCTCTGAGTGTGTGTGTGTAATTTCCCTGGCGTTGAGGCTGAGGATCACATGCTGCTGTGGGTCACATGTCTGATCTCGTCCTGCACACGGGACTCTCAGCAGTGGGCGTAGGAGCGTATGGCTTGTCCTACGCGTATGGCTCTTCCACTGCTGAGTCACACTAAGTTTTGTCCCCCCCTCTATTTCCCAATGTAAGATTTTGTTTTGCATTGCCTGCCTATCTCTGCTGATTTCAGAGTCTCCAAATGAATCCATTCTGCAACTTTTAAATACATAATTAGGCTTAAGTGCAGGGTCCGAAATTTGGTCGTTTTGTCGCTATGGACACACACACACACACACACACACACACACACACACACACACACACACACACACACACACACACACACACACACACACACACACACACACACACACCATTGGCGGTG
The DNA here is from genome assembly GCF_949319135.1 of Squalius cephalus. NCBI lineage: Eukaryota > Metazoa > Chordata > Actinopteri > Cypriniformes > Leuciscidae > Squalius > Squalius cephalus. Next base: position 461,894 of record NC_137133.1, on the reverse strand, counting down.
CGCTCAAAGTCATCTGTCAGTTGTGCAGTTACCCAAAATCTCCTGAATGAAGTTAAAACCCATCATGTCACTGGATGAAATAAAATCGTGGAAGCGCGCAAACGTTCCAGAACCTTCTACTGCCTTGAAAAATAAAACCTCACGAGCTGCTGGCCGCCGCTGCAGCAGATCAATTTGGTCAAGTTCAGCACAACTGGTTGTACAAAACGTGCCCTGGCCTTGAATGACAAGGTAAGGATATATGAAAATATGTTTGGCACATTGTATGGGTCACTATATCATAATACAACGTGTAATCAAGTGATGTCAATTCCAGCGTTATAGACGTGAAATTTTCTGTAAAAACTTGAAATATAAATTCTCAGAAAATGCGTTTAATACCAATATATTGAAACTGTTTATATATCCATACTTCACCACTGCGAAGATCGTGAGTCGGCATCGTCAACTTCATCTTTGCAGCCGACACTGACACAGAAAACACTTGTTCATTAATAAACAATTAAAATGTCTCCTGCTATATTTGACATATTCATAATCATTACTTTAGCCGGTTCTCTGTGACAGCTTTTAGGTGCTTCATTGGCAGCGCCACCCTTACATGTTACAGGAGCGTCACCACCGCATCAGCACCGAAAACAGGAGATTTGTTTCAATCCCTGTTTTGGCAGGGGAAAACTGATCAGAAAATGAAACGAAACGTTGTGGAAATGTAGTGGAGTAGAAAGTATAATAATTGCTGCAAAATGTAACGAAGTAAAAGTCAAAAGCAGCCTATGCACTATTGATTCTACGTACTTCATTACATTCCACCACTGCTGATTTACAGTAATCTAATGCTAAATGTCCTAATACCTGTTGACACTACAACAATGCAAAGTATCTTAACCTTGCAGTTTTTCACATATCATGTAAGACTCAATTTCTCCATTTCTTTGCACAAAAGTCTCCAAAAAAAAAAAAAAATATATATATATATATATAAAAAATATTCAGGGAATTTCCCCCGAACCCCCCTAGCATTTACTGTCCCCCCCCCCCCCCCCCCCAGGTTCAAAATTGCTCCTACGCCCCCGGGAAGAGCCACAGAAACAGTGATGCGGCGCGACTGACTGACGTCTGTAACGTGTTGTTGTGTTGCAGTGTGAGCGGAGGATCATCCACTCGGTGTACATCGTTCAGCCCAAGAAGAGACGAGTGCAGAAGCAGCTGGAGAAACTGCTGAGCTCCGGCGGGTCCAAGCAGCGCCGGCCCGTCCTGTTCAGAGTGAGTTCTGTCTGATCCACACACACACACACACACACACAAACACACACACACACAAACACACACACACACACACACACTCTGCTGTTACTGTAGGCCCGTCAGTTCTGTCTGACACACGTGTTACTGTTGGCCCATCAGAGTACTCACTCACTCACTCACTCACTCACTCACTCACTCACTCACTCACTCACTCACTCACTCACTCACTCACTCACTCACTCACTCACTCACTCACTCACTCACTCACTCACTCACTCACTCACTCACTCACTCACTCACTCACTCACTCACTCACTCACTCACTCACTCACTCACTCACTCACTCACTCACTCACTCACTCTGTACCTGAACTTTTACCAGTTGAATCGATTCTGAATCGAGAGCTTGTGATTCTGAATCATCATGAAATCGTCATCTCCAGCACTGATGTGAGAGTGGTGTGTGTGTGTTGCAGCGGTTGTTAACTCTGATGTCTCTGTGTTCCTGCATGTAAACAGAACATTTTCCTCAAAGAGGTTTTTGAGCTTTCCAACTACATCGACAGAAGCCAGTTACCGTCCAGTCTGGGGGGATACCTCATATACTGCCATCAGAGCTGGGCGGCCTTCGTCAAGGTGCGTGTGCGTGCGTGTGTGTGTGTGTGTGAGGAACCTGTACTGCATTTCATATACAATTGTTTGCATACAGAAAGGTTTGTGCGGCGTTGTTTTTACGATTAGAATCAGAAGATCATCAACGATATTTTAATGAAGTCTAATGAAAGACCCCGCCATCATAAGTGTGTGTGTAGGACGATGAGGCCTGATATCTGAGTTCATGTGATGGCCTGTGCTTGTCCCTCCAGCCTTTTCAGATCCGAAGCTGCAGAAGTGTGTGTGTGTTGGTCATGTCTGATTCTCTGGCTCAGGATAGATCAGTCACGCCACTGCAGGTCTCATGATCGGCATGATGGCCTTAGATAACACCGCTGACGCACGCTTCACTTTCCCCAGACCCTCACGGCTTCGGCACTGTTCACTATGTGCATGTTTAATGTGTGTGTGTGACTCAGATGGGTTTCAGTGTATTCATCATGATCAGCTCTATTATGTGTCGCCCTGGAGAAGCTTCAGAGGACAATCATCTGAAGTCATTAGCAAGTGAAAGAGCTACACACACACACACACACACACACACACACACACACACACACACACAGAGCGTCTCCTGTGCTTGTCCTCGCCGCGGTCTCTCTTCAAGGTTTGATCACGCCTAGATCTATAGATCTGATATACAGGCTTATCTGAGCCTCTGTTTGACCTGAGGACTCAAAGGACTTTTGTTGCACTTGAACCACGAATACACACAAAAAAATTGGATTCGTTTTGTGGTTGAAATTTTAAAGTAACAAATCTTTCCCTCGCGGGTCAATTTGACCCCTTAGGAATGAATGGAATGCAAGGAATGCTTCAGTACACATAGAAAACCCTAAAAATGTTCAATTCAAACTAAAAATGCTCAACTTTACCCCAGAAAAGATTGTATAATGTCTACATGTGTATCTGAATGCACACTGAAGAAACTGACTTTAGGACCCAGCGGAACAGCTCATTTGCTCCATATAGAGATCAGATGGAGGACCTGCGCCTAGACACGGCCACAGCACAAGTAGTCAGCCGTATCCGGGCCGTATCCAGATCAGATGAAGGACCTGCTCCTAGACACGGCCACAGCACAAGTAGTAAGCCGGATCCGGGCCGTATCCAGATCAGATGGAGGACCTGCTCCTAGACACGGCCACAGCACAAGTAGTAAGCCGGATCCGGGCCGTATCCAGATCAGATGGAGGACCTGCTCCTAGACACGGCCACAGCACACGTAGTCAGCCGTATCCGGGCCGTATCCAGATCAGATGGAGGACCTGCTCCTAGACACGGCCACAGCACAAGTAGTCAGCCGTATCCGGGCCGTATCCAGATCAGATGGAGGACCTGCTCCTAGACACGGCCACAGCACACGTAGTCAGCCGTATCCGGGCCGTATCCAGATCAGATGGAGGACCTGCTCCTAGACACGGCCACAGCACACGTAGTCAGCCGTATCCGGGCCGTATCCAGATCAGATGGAGGACCTGCTCCTAGACACGGTCACAGCACAAGTAGTCAGCCGTATCCGGGCCGTATCCAGATCAGATGGAGGACCTGCTCCTAGACACGGTCACAGCACAAGTAGTCAGCCGTATCCGGGCCGTATCCAGATCAGATGGAGGACCTGCTCCTAGACACGGCCACAGCACAAGTAGTCAGCCGTATCCGGGCCGTATCCAGATCAGATGGAGGACCTGCTCCTAGACACGGTCACAGCACAAGTAGTCAGCCGTATCCGGGCCGTATCCAGATCAGATGGAGGACCTGCTCCTAGACACGGCCACAGCACACGTAGTCAGCCGTATCCGGGCCGTATCCAGATCAGATGGAGGACCTGCTCCTAGACACGGCCACAGCACACGTAGTCAGCCGTATCCGGGCCGTATCCAGATCAGATGGAGGACCTGCTCCTAGACACGGTCACAGCACAAGTAGTCAGCCGTATCCGGGCCGTATCCAGATCAGATGGAGGACCTGCTCCTAGACACGGCCACAGCACACGTAGTCAGCCGTATCCGGGCCGTATCCAGATCAGATGGAGGACCTGCTCCTAGACACGGCCACAGCACAAGTAGTCAGCCGTATCCGGGCCGTATCCAGATCAGATGGAGGACCTGCTCCTAGACACGGTCACAGCACAAGTAGTCAGCCGTATCCAGATCAGATGGAGGACCTGCTCCTAGACACGGCCACAGCACAAGTAGTCAGCCGTATCCGGGCCGTATCCAGATCAGATGAAGGACCTGCTCCTAGACACGGCCACAGCACAAGTAGTCAGCCGGATCCGGGCCGTATCCAGATCAGATGGAGGACCTGCTCCTAGACACGGCCACAGCACAAGTAGTCAGCCGGATCCGGGCCGTATCCAGATCAGATGGAGGACCTGCTCCTAGACACGGCCACAGCACACGTAGTCAGCCGTATCCGAGCCATATCCAGATCAGATGAAGGACCTGCTCCTGGACACGGCCACAGCACAAGTAGTCAGCCGTATCCGGGCCGTATCCAGATCAGATGGAGGACCTGCTCCTAGACACGGCCACAGCACACGTAGTCAGCCGTATCCAGATCAGATGGTGGACCTGCTCCTAGACACGGCCACAGCACACGTAGTCAGCCGTATCCTGCTCCTAGATCAGATGGAGGACGTAGTCAGCCGTATCCTGCTCCTAGATCAGATGGAGGACCTGCTCCTAGACACGGCCACAGCACACGTAGTCAGCCGTATCCGGGCCGTATCCAGATCAGATGGAGGACCTGCTCCTAGACACGGCCACAGCACACGTAGTCAGCCGTATCCAGATCAGATGGTGGACCTGCTCCTAGACACGGCCACAGCACACGTAGTCAGCCGTATCCAGATCAGATGGTGGACCTGCTCCTAGACACGGCCACAGCGCACGTAGTCAGCCGTATCCGGGCCGTATCCAGATCAGATGGAGGACCTGCTCCTAGACACGGCCACAGCACATGTAGTCAGCCGTATCCAGATCAGATGGTGGACCTGCTCCTAGACACGGCCACAGCACACGTAGTCAGCCGTATTCGGGCCGTATCCAGATCAGATGGTGGACCTGCTCCTAGACACGGACACAGCACACGTAGTCAGCCATATTCGGGCCGTATCCAGATCAGATGGTGGACCTGCTCCTAGACACGGACACAGCACACGTAGTCAGCCGTATTCGGGCCGTATCCAGATCAGATGGTGGACCTGCTCCTAGACACGGACACAGCACACGTAGTCAGCCATATTCGGGCCGTATCCAGATCAGATGGTGGACCTGCTCCTAGACACGGACACAGCACACGTAGTCAGCCGTATTCGGGCCGTATCCAGATCAGATGGTGGACCTGCTCCTAGACACGGACACAGCACACGTAGTCAGCCGTATTCGGGCCGTATCCAGATCAGATGGTGGACCTGCTCCTAGACACGGACACAGCACACGTAGTCAGCCGTATTCGGGCCGTATCCAGATCAGATGGTGGACCTGCTCCTAGACACGGACACAGCACACGTAGTCAGCCGGATCTTCAACCAGATGGACCTGGATAATATTCTGAATGTTCTGATCCAATCTGACTTCTGACCTGTAATGCTGCCTGAATCATAATCATACACTGTTCGCTTGTTGTCCAGAGGAGAACTGAGCGACTGAGCCTGGGTTTCAGAAGGTTTTTTCTCCATTGTCACTGATGGAGTTCTGCTTCCTTCACTGTCGGCTTTTTCCACCTTTGTCGCCATTGGCTTTTGGCTTGCTTAGTTGAGGACACTTAATTTAATATTTAATTTAACATTCAACAATATCATTGAACTGCCTGCATTAGCGTTTCCACCGCAGGAACTTCCCCAGATCTCGGTGTGTTTCCACCGCAGGAATCAGGGTCTAAATGAAGTTCCAGGTGAACATTTTCCCCCTCAGAAACTCTTGCTCGCGAGGTAGTACTCTTTGAGAGTTCAGGAACTTTCAGGGGTGGCACTTGGGCGCTGGACATGCTGATTGGTTGAGTTCATGCTGCATTTAATTTGAACCCCCATCTGTTGCGGTGCGGCAGTATCAGTCGTCTGCTATTCCAATCAACAGTGGAGTTTAAAAAATACGACCAGGAACTGAGCCGGACGATGACATCACTGTTTTCTCCAGTGCAAATATAAATATAATATAATATAATGTAATATATAATATAATATAATATAATATAAAATAAAATAAATTTATTACAAAAATGAACCATCACTGAACTTAAGCTGGACTGTGACGCTATTTTCTTCTGGAAACAAACTGTTGCATTATTTCCTGTTATCTCTGTAAAGCTGCTTTGAAACAGTGTTGTTGAAAGCGCTATATAAATGAAGCTGCCTTGACTATAGAGCTATATGGCCATCTAGTGGCAAGAGTCATGAAATCTTTTTTTTTTTTTTTTTTTTTTTTTTTTTTCTCACAGACACCCCAATGTAGCCTGGAAATCTAAATCTGAGAGATTAATGGTCTGGCGTCGACTAATGAAGCTCGGCCAGCTCGAGGGGCGGCACCAAGCATACATTTGAAAATCTCACTGCACGCAATTGGATAACACTACGACCAATCACAACAAGCCCCATACGCTCAGCTACCAGCGGCGCTCACTGGTAGATTAGACTCTTGTCGTATCCGGTCGGCAAAACAGCAAAAACGGTCTTCTTGCAAGGGAAGGATTCGAGCGGCGTTTTCTGTTCCTCTTTTAGATAAAAGGCCAAGTCTAACTCGTTCACTGTAGCGGCCAAAGCCGTTTCACACAACTGGTGTTCATCCAGAGCCATCTTGCAGTGTTCACTAATGACTTCGACGTCACAGCGCTGTCGTCATCTCGCCTCTGGCCCGCCTCTATCAGATAACCCGCTGTGATTGGTGCAGCTCAGATCGTGGGGCATATTTAATGAGCATCATTACTCGACGCCAGAGTAACTCGCTGAGCAAAGCAACTTGTGCTCTCGAGAACTCTGGATCTCCAGGGTACACCCAGTGTAAGACCCTCTGAGCTGAATTAAAAGGGTTATGCATGAAATTGAGTTATTTTGAATTTAAGTTGAAAGAATGTGAGGAATGTGCTGAAATTAATATTTATTGATCAAATCTAGTAATTTTAAAGGTGATTAAAATAAAAAATTATAAAATCTCTGGAAAAATTGCATTAAAAAAATAGAGAATGTTGTGTGTGTGTGTGTGTGCAGGAGATGGATGTGTTTGTGCAGGAGTTCCTGCTGGTGGTGAACAGACTGCCCTCCTGCATCTCCACTCTTCAGTCGCTCTCCAAGCTCCCCGTCCCTGACGACCTCGAGCGGCTGGGGGACTTCTGCTCGCTGAACCAGGCCAGCTTCCAGCAGCTGAGGAGGTGTGTGTGTGTGTGTGTGTGTGTCCCTCACTGAACCAGGCCCGCTTCCAGCAGCTGAGGAGGTGTGTGTGTGTGTGTCTCGCTGAACCAGGCCCGCTTCCAGCAGCTGAGGAGGTGTGTGTGTGTGTGTGTGTCTCGCTGAACCAGGCCCGCTTCCAGCAGCTGAGGAGGTGTGTGTGTGTGTGTGTGTCTCGCTGAACCAGGCCCGCTTCCAGCAGCTGAGGAGGTGTGTGTGTGTGTGTGTCTCGCTGAACCAGGCCCGCTTCCAGCAGCTGAGGAGGTGTGTGTGTGTGTGTGTGTGTGTCTCGCTGAACCAGGCCCGCTTCCAGCAGCTGAGGAGGTGTGTGTGTGTGTGTGTGTGTGTCTCGCTGAACCAGGCCCGCTTCCAGCAGCTGAGGAGGTGTGTGTGTGTGTGTCTCGCTGAACCAGGCCCGCTTCCAGCAGCTGAGGAGGTGTGTGTGTGTGTGTGTGTCTCGCTGAACCAGGCCCGCTTCCAGCAGCTGAGGAGGTGTGTGTGTGTGTGTCCCTCGCTGAACCAGGCCAGCTTCCAGCAGCTGAGGAGGTGTGTGTGTGTGTGTGTCTCGCTGAACCAGGCCCGCTTCCAGCAGCTGAGGAGGTGTGTGTGTGTGTGTGTGTGTGTGTCCCTCACTGAACCAGGCCCGCTTCCAGCAGCTGAGGAGGTGTGTGTGTGTGTGTCTCGCTGAACCAGGCCCGCTTCCAGCAGCTGAGGAGGTGTGTGTGTGTGTGTGTGTCTCGCTGAACCAGGCCCGCTTCCAGCAGCTGAGGAGGTGTGTGTGTGTGTGTGTCTCGCTGAACCAGGCCCGCTTCCAGCAGCTGAGGAGGTGTGTGTGTGTGTGTGTGTGTGTCTCGCTGAACCAGGCCCGCTTCCAGCAGCTGAGGAGGTGTGTGTGTGTGTGTGTGTGTGTCTCGCTGAACCAGGCCCGCTTCCAGCAGCTGAGGAGGTGTGTGTGTGTGTGTCTCGCTGAACCAGGCCCGCTTCCAGCAGCTGAGGAGGTGTGTGTGTGTGTGTGTGTCTCGCTGAACCAGGCCCGCTTCCAGCAGCTGAGGAGGTGTGTGTGTGTGTGTCCCTCGCTGAACCAGGCCCGCTTCCAGCAGCTGAGGAGGTGTGTGTGTGTGTGTGTGTGTGTCCCTCACTGAACCAGGCCCGCTTCCAGCAGCTGAGGAGGTGTGTGTGTGTGTGTCCCTCGCTGAACCAGGCCCGCTTCCAGCAGCTGAGGAGGTGTGTGTGTGTGTGTGTGTGTGTCTCGCTGAACCAGGCCCGCTTCCAGCAGCTGAGGAGGTGTGTGTGTGTGTGTGTGTGTGTCTCGCTGAACCAGGCCCGCTTCCAGCAGCTGAGGAGGTGTGTGTGTGTGTGTCTCGCTGAACCAGGCCCGCTTCCAGCAGCTGAGGAGGTGTGTGTGTGTGTGTGTGTCTCGCTGAACCAGGCCCGCTTCCAGCAGCTGAGGAGGTGTGTGTGTGTGTGTGTCTCGCTGAACCAGGCCCGCTTCCAGCAGCTGAGGAGGTGTGTGTGTGTGTGTGTGTGTGTGTGTCTCGCTGAACCAGGCCCGCTTCCAGCAGCTGAGGAGGTGTGTGTGTGTGTGTCTCGCTGAACCAGGCCCGCTTCCAGCAGCTGAGGAGGTGTGTGTGTGTGTGTGTCTCGCTGAACCAGGCCCGCTTCCAGCAGCTGAGGAGGTGTGTGTGTGTGTGTGTGTGTGTCTCGCTGAACCAGGCCCGCTTCCAGCAGCTGAGGAGGTGTGTGTGTGTGTGTGTGTGTGTCTCGCTGAACCAGGCCCGCTTCCAGCAGCTGAGGAGGTGTGTGTGTGTGTGTGTGTGTGTGTGTCGCTCACTGAACCAGGCCCGCTTCCAGCAGCTGAGGAGGTGTGTGTGTGTGTGTGTGTCTCGCTGAACCAGGCCCGCTTCCAGCAGCTGAGGAGGTGTGTGTGTGTGTGTGTGTCTCGCTGAACCAGGCCCGCTTCCAGCAGCTGAGGAGGTGTGTGTGTGTGTGTCCCTCGCTGAACCAGGCCCGCTTCCAGCAGCTGAGGAGGTGTGTGTGTGTGTGTGTGTCTCGCTGAACCAGGCCCGCTTCCAGCAGCTGAGGAGGTGTGTGTGTGTGTGTCTCGCTGAACCAGGCCCGCTTCAGCAGCTGAGGAGGTGTGTGTGTGTGTGTGTGTGTGTGTGTGTCTCGCTGAACCAGGCCCGCTTCAGCAGCTGAGGAGGTGTGTGTGTGTGTGTGTGTGTCCCTCGCTGAACCAGGCCCGCTTCCAGCAGCTGAGGAGGTGTGTGTGTGTGTGTGTGTGTGTGTGTGTGTGTGTGTGTCTCGCTGAACCAGGCCCGCTTCCAGCAGCTGAGGAGGTGTGTGTGTGTGTGTGTGTCCCTCGCTGAACCAGGCCCGCTTCCAGCAGCTGAGGAGGTGTGTGTGTGTGTGTGTGTGTGTGTGTCTCGCTGAACCAGGCCCGCTTCCAGCAGCTGAGGAGGTGTGTGTGTGTGTCTCGCTGAACCAGGCCCGCTTCCAGCAGCTGAGGAGGTGTGTGTGTGTGTGTGTGTCTCGCTGAACCAGGCCCGCTTCCAGCAGCTGAGGAGGTGTGTGTGTGTGTCTCGCTGAACCAGGCCCGCTTCCAGCAGCTGAGGAGGTGTGTGTGTGTGTGTGTGTCTCGCTGAACCAGGCCCGCTTCCAGCAGCTGAGGAGGTGTGTGTGTGTGTGTGTCTCGCTGAACCAGGCCTGCTTCCAGCAGCTGAGGAGGTGTGTGTGTGTGTGTGTGTCTCGCTGAACCAGGCCCGCTTCCAGCAGCTGAGGAGGTGTGTGTGTGTGTGTGTCTCGCTGAACCAGGCCCGCTTCCAGCAGCTGAGGAGGTGTGTGTGTGTGTGTGTGTGTCTCGCTGAACCAGGCCCGCTTCCAGCAGCTGAGGAGGTGTGTGTGTGTGTGTGTGTCTCGCTGAACCAGGCCCGCTTCCAGCAGCTGAGGAGGTGTGTGTGTGTCTCGCTGAACCAGGCCCGCTTCCAGCAGCTGAGGAGGTGTGTGTGTGTGTGTGTGTGTGTGTCTCGCTGAACCAGGCCCGCTTCCAGCAGCTGAGGAGGTGTGTGTGTGTGTGTGTGTGTGTCTCGCTGAACCAGGCCCGCTTCCAGCAGCTGAGGAGGTGTGTGTGTGTGTGTGTGTCTCGCTGAACCAGGCCCGCTTCCAGCAGCTGAGGAGGTGTGTGTGTGTGTCTCGCTGAACCAGGCCCGCTTCCAGCAGCTGAGGAGGTGTGTGTGTGTGTGTGTGTCTCGCTGAACCAGGCCCGCTTCCAGCAGCTGAGGAGGTGTGTGTGTGTGTCTCGCTGAACCAGGCCCGCTTCCAGCAGCTGAGGAGGTGTGTGTGTGTGTGTGTGTCTCGCTGAACCAGGCCCGCTTCCAGCAGCTGAGGAGGTGTGTGTGTGTGTGTCTCGCTGAACCAGGCCCGCTTCCAGCAGCTGAGGAGGTGTGTTTGTGTGTGTGTGTGTGTGTCTCGCTGAACCAGGCCCGCTTCCAGCAGCTGAGGAGGTGTGTGTATGTGTGTGTCTCGCTGAACCAGGCCCGCTTCCAGCAGCTGAGGAGGTGTGTTTGTGTGTGTGTGTGTGTGTCTCGCTGAACCAGGCCCGCTTCCAGCAGCTGAGGAGGTGTGTGTGTGTGTGTGTGTGTGTGTGTGTGTCTCGCTGAACCAGGCCCGCTTCCAGCAGCTGAGGAGGTGTGTGTATGTGTGTGTCTCGCTGAACCAGGCCCGCTTCCAGCAGCTGAGGAGGTGTGTGTGTGTGTGTGTGTGTCTCGCTGAACCAGGCCCGCTTCCAGCAGCTGAGGAGGTGTGTTTGTGTGTGTGTGTGTGTGTCTCGCTGAACCAGGCCCGCTTCCAGCAGCTGAGGAGGTGTGTGTGTGTGTGTGTGTGTGTGTGTGTGTGTGTGTGTGTGTGTGTGTGTGTGTGTCCCTCGCTGAACCAGGCCCGCTTCCAGCAGCTGAGGAGGTGTGTGTGTGTGTGTGTGTCTCGCTGAACCAGGCCCGCTTCCAGCAGCTGAGGAGGTGTGTGTGTGTGTGTGTCTCGCTGAACCAGGCCCGCTTCCAGCAGCTGAGGAGGTGTGTGTGTGTGTGTGTGTGTCTCGCTGAACCAGGCCCGCTTCCAGCAGCTGAGGAGGTGTGTGTGTGTGTGTGTGTCTCGCTGAACCAGGCCCGCTTCCAGCAGCTGAGGAGGTGTGTGTGTGTGTGTCTCGCTGAACCAGGCCCGCTTCCAGCAGCTGAGGAGGTGTGTGTGTGTGTGTGTGTCTCGCTGAACCAGGCCCGCTTCCAGCAGCTGAGGAGGTGTGTGTGTGTGTGTGTGTCTCGCTGAACCAGGCCCGCTTCCAGCAGCTGAGGAGGTGTGTGTGTGTGTGTGTGTCTCGCTGAACCAGGCCCGCTTCCAGCAGCTGAGGAGGTGTGTGTGTGTGTGTGTGTGTGTCTCGCTGAACCAGGCCCGCTTCCAGCAGCTGAGGAGGTGTGTGTGTGTGTCCCTCGCTGAACCAGGCCCGCTTCCAGCAGCTGAGGAGGTGTGTGTGTGTGTGTCCCTCACTGAACCAGGCCCGCTTCCAGCAGCTGAGGAGGTGTGTGTGTGTGTGTCCCTCGCTGAACCAGGCCCGCTTCCAGCAGCTGAGGAGGTGTGTGTGTGTGTGTGTGTCTCGCTGAACCAGGCCCGCTTCCAGCAGCTGAGGAGGTGTGTGTGTGTGTGTCCCTCGCTGAACCAGGCCCGCTTCCAGCAGCTGAGGAGGTGTGTGTGTGTGTGTGTGTGTGTGTGTCGCTCACTGAACCAGGCCCGCTTCCAGCAGCTGAGGAGGTGTGTGTGTGTGTGTGTGTCTCGCTGAACCAGGCCCGCTTCCAGCAGCTGAGGAGGTGTGTGTGTGTGTGTGTGTGTCTCGCTGAACCAGGCCCGCTTCCAGCAGCTGAGGAGGTGTGTGTGTGTGTGTGTGTGTGTCTCGCTGAACCAGGCCCGCTTCCAGCAGCTGAGGAGGTGTGTGTGTGTGTGTGTGTGTCTCGCTGAACCAGGCCCGCTTCCAGCAGCTGAGGAGGTGTGTGTGTGTGTGTGTGTCTCGCTGAACCAGGCCCGCTTCCAGCAGCTGAGGAGGTGTGTGTGTGTGTGTGTGTCTCGCTGAACCAGGCCCGCTTCCAGCAGCTGAGGAGGTGTGTGTGTGTGTGTGTGTGTGTCTCGCTGAACCAGGCCCGCTTCCAGCAGCTGAGGAGGTGTGTGTGTGTGTGTCCCTCACTGAACCAGGCCCGCTTCCAGCAGCTGAGGAGGTGTGTGTGTGTGTGTCCCTCGCTGAACCAGGCCCGCTTCCAGCAGCTGAGGAGGTGTGTGTGTGTGTGTGTGTCTCGCTGAACCAGGCCCGCTTCCAGCAGCTGAGGAGGTGTGTGTGTGTGTGTCCCTCGCTGAACCAGGCCCGCTTCCAGCAGCTGAGGAGGTGTGTGTGTGTGTGTGTGTGTGTGTGTCGCTCACTGAACCAGGCCCGCTTCCAGCAGCTGAGGAGGTGTGTGTGTGTGTGTGTGTCTCGCTGAACCAGGCCCGCTTCCAGCAGCTGAGGAGGTGTGTGTGTGTGTGTGTGTGTCTCGCTGAACCAGGCCCGCTTCCAGCAGCTGAGGAGGTGTGTGTGTGTGTGTGTGTGTGTCTCGCTGAACCAGGCCCGCTTCCAGCAGCTGAGGAGGTGTGTGTGTGTGTGTGTGTGTCTCGCTGAACCAGGCCCGCTTCCAGCAGCTGAGGAGGTGTGTGTGTGTGTGTGTGTCTCGCTGAACCAGGCCCGCTTCCAGCAGCTGAGGAGGTGTGTGTGTGTGTGTGTGTCTCGCTGAACCAGGCCCGCTTCCAGCAGCTGAGGAGGTGTGTGTGTGTGTGTGTCTCGCTGAACCAGGCCCGCTTCCAGCAGCTGAGGAGGTGTGTGTGTGTGTGTGTGTGTGTCTCGCTGAACCAGGCCCGCTTCCAGCAGCTGAGGAGGTGTGTGTGTGTGTCCCTCGCTGAACCAGGCCCGCTTCCAGCAGCTGAGGAGGTGTGTGTGTGTGTGTGTGTGTCTCGCTGAACCAGGCCCGCTTCCAGCAGCTGAGGAGGTGTGTGTGTGTGTGTCCCTCACTGAACCAGGCCCGCTTCCAGCAGCTGAGGAGGTGTGTGTGTGTGTGTCCCTCGCTGAACCAGGCCCGCTTCCAGCAGCTGAGGAGGTGTGTGTGTGTGTGTGTGTCTCGCTGAACCAGGCCCGCTTCCAGCAGCTGAGGAGGTGTGTGTGTGTGTGTCGCTCACTGAACCAGGCCCGCTTCCAGCAGCTGAGGAGGTGTGTGTGTGTGTGTGTGTCTCGCTGAACCAGGCCCGCTTCCAGCAGCTGAGGAGGTGTGTGTGTGTGTGTGTGTCCCTCGCTGAACCAGGCCCGCTTCCAGCAGCTGAGGAGGTGTGTGTGTGTGTGTGTGTCTCGCTGAACCAGGCCCGCTTCCAGCAGCTGAGGAGGTGTGTGTGTGTGTGTGTGTCCCTCGCTGAACCAGGCCCGCTTCCAGCAGCTGAGGAGGTGTGTGTGTGTGTGTGTGTGTGTGTGTGTCGCTCACTGAACCAGGCCCGCTTCCAGCAGCTGAGGAGGTGTGTGTGTGTGTGTGTGTCTCGCTGAACCAGGCCCGCTTCCAGCAGCTGAGGAGGTGTGTGTGTGTGTGTGTGTGTCTCGCTGAACCAGGCCCGCTTCCAGCAGCTGAGGAGGTGTGTGTGTGTGTGTGTGTGTCTCGCTGAACCAGGCCCGCTTCCAGCAGCTGAGGAGGTGTGTGTGTGTGTGTGTGTGTGTCTCGCTGAACCAGGCCCGCTTCCAGCAGCTGAGGAGGTGTGTGTGTGTGTGTGTGTGTGTGTCTCGCTGAACCAGGCCCGCTTCCAGCAGCTGAGGAGGTGTGTGTGTGTGTGTGTGTCTCGCTGAACCAGGCCCGCTTCCAGCAGCTGAGGAGGTGTGTGTGTGTGTCTCGCTGAACCAGGCCCGCTTCCAGCAGCTGAGGAGGTGTGTGTGTGTGTGTGTGTGTGTGTCGCTCGCTGAACCAGGCCCGCTTCCAGCAGCTGAGGAGGTGTGTGTGTGTGTGTGTGTGTGTGTCTCGCTGAACCAGGCCCGCTTCCAGCAGCTGAGGAGGTGTGTGTGTGTCTCGCTGAACCAGGCCCGCTTCCAGCAGCTGAGGAGGTGTGTGTGTGTGTGTGTGTGTGTGTCGCTCACTGAACCAGGCCCGCTTCCAGCAGCTGAGGAGGTGTGTGTGTGTGTGTGTCCCTCGCTGAACCAGGCCCGCTTCCAGCAGCTGAGGAGGTGTGTGTGTGTGTGTGTGTGTGTGTGTGTCTCGCTGAACCAGGCCAGCTTCCAGCAGCTGAGGAGGTGTGTGTGTGTGTGTGTGTGTCTCGCTGAACCAGGCCCGCTTCCAGCAGCTGAGGAGGTGTGTGTGTGTGTGTGTGTCTCGCTGAACCAGGCCCGCTTCCAGCAGCTGAGGAGGTGTGTGTGTGTGTGTGTGTGTGTCTCGCTGAACCAGGCCCGCTTCCAGCAGCTGAGGAGGTGTGTGTGTGTGTGTGTGTCTCGCTGAACCAGGCCAGCTTCCAGCAGCTGAGGAGGTGTGTGTGTGTGTGTGTGTGTCTCGCTGAACCAGGCCCGCTTCCAGCAGCTGAGGAGGTGTGTGTGTGTGTGTGTGTCTCGCTGAACCAGGCCCGCTTCCAGCAGCTGAGGAGGTGTGTGTGTGTGTGTGTGTCTCGCTGAACCAGGCCCGCTTCCAGCAGCTGAGGAGGTGTGTGTGTGTGTGTGTGTCTCGCTGAACCAGGCCCGCTTCCAGCAGCTGAGGAGGTGTGTGTGTGTGTGTGTGTGTCTCGCTGAACCAGGCCCGCTTCCAGCAGCTGAGGAGGTGTGTGTGTGTGTGTGTGTGTCTCGCTGAACCAGGCCCGCTTCCAGCAGCTGAGGAGGTGTGTGTGTGTGTGTGTGTGTGTCGCTCACTGAACCAGGCCCGCTTCCAGCAGCTGAGGAGGTGTGTGTGTGTGTGTGTGTGTGTCGCTCACTGAACCAGGCCCGCTTCCAGCAGCTGAGGAGGTGTGTGTGTGTGTGTGTCCCTCGCTGAACCAGGCCCGCTTCCAGCAGCTGAGGAGGTGTGTGTGTGTGTGTGTGTGTCGCTCACTGAACCAGGCCCGCTTCCAGCAGCTGAGGAGGTGTGTGTGTGTGTGTGTCCCTCGCTGAACCAGGCCCGCTTCCAGCAGCTGAGGAGGTGTGTGTGTGTGTGTGTGTGTGTCTCGCTGAACCAGGCCCGCTTCCAGCAGCTGAGGAGGTGTGTGTGTGTGTGTGTGTGTGTGTGTCTCGCTGAACCAGGCCCGCTTCCAGCAGCTGAGGAGGTGTGTGTGTGTGTGTCCCTCACTGAACCAGGCCCGCTTCCAGCAGCTGAGGAGGTGTGTGTGTGTGTGTCCCTCACTGAACCAGGCCCGCTTCCAGCAGCTGAGGAGGTGTGTGTGTGTGTGTGTGTCTCGCTGAACCAGGCCCGCTTCCAGCAGCTGAGGAGGTGTGTGTGTGTGTGTGTGTCTCGCTGAACCAGGCCCGCTTCCAGCAGCTGAGGAGGTGTGTGTGTGTCTCGCTGAACCAGGCCCGCTTCCAGCAGCTGAGGAGGTGTGTGTGTGTGTGTGTGTGTCTCGCTGAACCAGGTCCGCTTCCAGCAGCTGAGGAGGTGTGTGTGTGTGTGTCTCGCTGAACCAGGCCCGCTTCCAGCAGCTGAGGAGGTGTGTGTGTGTGTGTCTCGCTGAACCAGGCCCGCTTCCAGCAGCTGAGGAGGTGTGTGTGTGTGTGTGTGTCTCGCTGAACCAGGCCCGCTTCCAGCAGCTGAGGAGGTGTGTGTGTGTGTGTCTCGCTGAACCAGGCCCGCTTCCAGCAGCTGAGGAGGTGTGTGTGTGTGTGTCTCGCTGAACCAGGCCCGCTTCCAGCAGCTGAGGAGGTGTGTGTGTGTGTGTGTGTCTCGCTGAACCAGGCCCGCTTCCAGCAGCTGAGGAGGTGTGTGTGTGTGTGTGTCTCGCTGAACCAGGCCCGCTTCCAGCAGCTGAGGAGGTGTGTGTGTGTGTGTGTGTCTCGCTGAACCAGGCCCGCTTCCAGCAGCTGAGGAGGTGTGTGTGTGTGTGTCTCGCTGAACCAGGCCCGCTTCCAGCAGCTGAGGAGGTGTGTGTGTGTGTGTCTCGCTGAACCAGGCCCGCTTCCAGCAGCTGAGGAGGTGTGTGTGTGTGTGTGTCTCGCTGAACCAGGCCCGCTTCCAGCAGCTGAGGAGGTGTGTGTGTGTGTGTGTGTGTGTGTGTGTGTCTCGCTGAACCAGGCCCGCTTCCAGCAGCTGAGGAGGTGTGTGTGTGTGTGTGTCTCGCTGAACCAGGCCCGCTTCCAGCAGCTGAGGAGGTGTGTGTGTGTGTGTGTGTCTCGCTGAACCAGGCCCGCTTCCAGCAGCTGAGGAGGTGTGTGTGTGTGTGTGTCTCGCTGAACCAGGCCCGCTTCCAGCAGCTGAGGAGGTGTGTGTGTGTGTGTGTGTCTCGCTGAACCAGGCCCGCTTCCAGCAGCTGAGGAGGTGTGTGTGTGTGTGTGTGTCTCGCTGAACCAGGCCCGCTTCCAGCAGCTGAGGAGGTGTGTGTGTGTGTGTGTGTCTCGCTGAACCAGGCCCGCTTCCAGCAGCTGAGGAGGTGTGTGTGTGTGTGTGTCTCGCTGAACCAGGCCTGCTTCCAGCAGCTGAGGAGGTGTGTGTGTGTGTGTGTGTGTGTGTGTCGCTCACTGAACCAGGCCCGCTTCCAGCAGCTGAGGAGGTGTGTGTGTGTGTGTGTGTGTGTCTCGCTGAACCAGGCCCGCTTCCAGCAGCTGAGGAGGTGTGTGTGTGTGTGTCTCGCTGAACCAGGCCCGCTTCCAGCAGCTGAGGAGGTGTGTGTGTGTGTGTGTGTGTGTGTGTGTGTGTGTGTGTGTCTCGCTGAACCAGGCCCGCTTCCAGCAGCTGAGGAGGTGTGTGTGTGTGTGTGTGTGTGTGTGTGTGTGTCTCGCTGAACCAGGCCCGCTTCCAGCAGCTGAGGAGGTGTGTGTGTGTGTGTGTGTGTGTGTGTGTGTGTCTCGCTGAACCAGGCCCGCTTCCAGCAGCTGAGGTGTGTGTGAGAGAGATGGATAAAAGATTTCTCAGTCAAATATAAAGCAGCACAACTGTTTTCAACACTGATAATAATCATAAATGTTTCGTGAGCATCAGTGATTTCTGGAGGATCATGTGACACTGAAGACTGGAGTAATGATGAAGATTCAGCTTTGATCACAGGAATAAATAGTTAAAACTTTCAAATAGTCAGATGTGTTTCTGTACATGAGGAGGTCCGGCAGGTGAAGTCCAAACCCACAGACCCGCTCACTCGCTCAACACTGATGATCCTCCTGCTGGAGATCTTACAGCAGTGTGTGTGTGTGTGTGTGTGTGTGTGTGTGTGTGTTCAGGGATCTTGGTCTAGATGACCTGTTGAGGCACTGTGAGTGTCTGCTGGAGAAGCTGCGTTTCCCGGAGAAGGATCCCTGCTTTCAGGCCATGGCTGGAACTGTCCTCTTCACACACACCGCTCTAGAGATGCTGCGCAACTACAACCGGTATGTGTGTGTTCATGCAGATCTCCAGAGACGCCTGTACAGATGTGTTAGAGGTGTGTGTGTGTGTGTGTGTGTGTCAGGATCCGGTCAGCGGTGCAGAAGGTGGAGCTGCTGTGGACCCAGGTGTTCTCCAGAGCGCAGGTCCAGCTACAGATGCTGCGTCTGCAGAGAGAGGCTCGACAGGTCAGGAACACACACACACATCACAGGGTTGATATGAGGACTGATGGGTGTAACCGCTCTGTGTGTGTGTGTGTGTGTGTCAGATCCAGGAGCAGATGCTGGCGCTGCACAGGCAGAAGCTGCAGGCGTACAGGACTGAAGAGGCTGAGGACACACACACCGCTGAAGAGCTCCTGCTGCAGTTTGAGGCGTCCGTCTACACTCCTGCCATGGTACACACACACACACACACACACACACACACACACACACACAGCTGAAGAGCTCCTGCTGCAGTTTGAGGCGTCCGTCTACACTCCTGCCATGGTACACACACACACACACACACACACACACACACACACACACCGCTGAAGAGCTCCTGCTGCAGTTTGAGGCGTCCGTCTACACTCCTGCCATGGTACACACACACACACACACACACACACACACACACACACAGCTGAAGAGCTCCTGCTGCAGTTTGAGGCGTCCGTCTACACTCCTGCCATGGTACACACACACACACACACACACACACACACACACACACACCGCTGAAGAGCTCCTGCTGCAGTTTGAGGCGTCCGTCTACACTCCTGCCATGGTACACACACACACACACACACACACACACACACACACCGCTGAAGAGCTCCTGCTGCAGTTTGAGGCGTCCGTCTACACTCCTGCCATGGTACACACACACACACACACACACACACACACACACACACACACACACACCGCTGAAGAGCTCCTGCTGCAGTTTGAGGCGTCCGTCTACACTCCTGCCATGGTGTATATACACACACACACACACACACACACACACACACACACACACACACACACACACACACAGCTGAAGAGCTCCTGCTGCAGTTTGAGGCGTCCGTCTACACTCCTGCCATGGTGTATATACACACACACACACACACACACACACACACACACACACACACACACACAGCTGAAGAGCTCCTGCTGCAGTTTGAGGCGTCCGTCTACACTCCTGCCATGGTACACACACACACACACACACACACACACACCGCTGAAGAGCTCCTGCTGCAGTTTGAGGCGTCCGTCTACACTCCTGCCATGGTACACACACACACACACACACACACACACACACACACACACACACAGCTGAAGAGCTCCTGCTGCAGTTTGAGGCGTCCGTCTACACTCCTGCCATGGTACACACACACACACACACACACACACACACACACACACCGCTGAAGAGCTCCTGCTGCAGTTTGAGGCGTCCGTCTACACTCCTGCCATGGTACACACACACACACACACACACACACACACACACACAGCTGAAGAGCTCCTGCTGCAGTTTGAGGCGTCCGTCTACACTCCTGCCATGGTACACACACACACACACACACACACACACACACACACACACACACCGCTGAAGAGCTCCTGCTGCAGTTTGAGGCGTCCGTCTACACTCCTGCCATGGTACACACACACACACACCCACACACACACACACACACACACACCGCTGAAGAGCTCCTGCTGCAGTTTGAGGCGTCCGTCTACACTCCTGCCATGGTACACACACACACACACACACACACACACACACACACACACCGCTGAAGAGCTCCTGCTGCAGTTTGAGGCGTCCGTCTACACTCCTGCCATGGTACACACACACACACACACACACACACACACACACACACACACACCGCTGAAGAGCTCCTGCTGCAGTTTGAGGCGTCCGTCTACACTCCTGCCATGGTGTATATACACACACACACACACACACACACACACACACACACACACACACACACACCGCTGAAGAGCTCCTGCTGCAGTTTGAGGCGTCCGTCTACACTCCTGCCATGGTACACACACACACACACCCACACACACACACACACACACCGCTGAAGAGCTCCTGCTGCAGTTTGAGGCGTCCGTCTACACTCCTGCCATGGTACACACACACACACACACACACACACACACACACACACACCGCTGAAGAGCTCCTGCTGCAGTTTGAGGCGTCCGTCTACACTCCTGCCATGGTACACACACACACACACACACACACACACACACACACACAGCTGAAGAGCTCCTGCTGCAGTTTGAGGCGTCCGTCTACACTCCTGCCATGGTGTATATACACACACACACACACACACACACACACACACACACACACACACACACACACACAGCTGAAGAGCTCCTGCTGCAGTTTGAGGCGTCCGTCTACACTCCTGCCATGGTACACACACACACACACACACACACACACACACCGCTGAAGAGCTCCTGCTGCAGTTTGAGGCGTCCGTCTACACTCCTGCCATGGTACACACACACACACACACACACACACACACACACACACACACACACACACACACACACACACACACACACACACACACACACACACACACACACACACACACACACACACACACACACACACACAGGCGTCCGTCTACACTCATGCCATGGTACATCACCGTCCTCGTCACACACGCGTTCTGTCTACAGTATTGTGGCTGTTTACTGGTGTACGTTATAACATTAATTACAAATATTTAAATGCTTTTTTTGTGCAAAAAACTTGAGCTAATCTCCAAAAACATGATAAATATCTGAATGCACTTCATGACCTCTTTGAGATTAAGTCCCTCATCAATATCTGCTGAGTTAGCCAGTGTGTAACGGGCAGAGTGTTAGAGTGTAACTGCGGTCACAGCCGGTCTGAAGATGTGTGTGTAGTGACGGCTGTGTGTGTGTGTTTGGGCTTCTCAACCCCGTCCCACTGAGCCTGAAGCGACTCGATCGCCCCTCTGCTGTCAGACTGAGCCCATGTCTTGTGATCAGGCGCTGGTCCGGCGCGCGGAGGACGTCCTGCACACGCTGGCGGAGACGGTCCCGGAGGCGGAGCGGAGCCCTGCGCGGCCGTGGCTGGAGGAGCTGGAGCGGCGGAAGGAGGACCTGTGCGCTACCGTCCAGCGGCGGGACCGGACCCTGAGGAGCGCGGCGGCCTTCCATCTCGCCCGGGACCGGGTACGTGACGCAATCACTGCCGTCAGCGGGTTTACACGGGCAGCAGCTTCTGAAGGGGGAAACGCTGATGTTAATGGCCATGTGATAATTTGTACAATAATTTGGTATGAATCATCTGGTAGAAACTTGTCAAATTAGACGGATAAACATGAGCAAGGAAAATGACCCAGACTGGCAGCAAAGGCCGTGAGTTAAGCCTCGTGCTCTTCGCCTGTCGGGCAAATGATGACTTAGTTTTTTTTTCAATGAAAGGAATGTACTATATTTTAGTTTGATATGTGTATGTGTGTGTGTATTTTTAGGGGTTTTTATGGTGCTAAATTATATTTCCGCTGTATTTATTATCCATTTATTCACTTTGAGCATAGACCTGAAAATGAAATGTCCAACTTAAACTGGTGAGTCTTGAATGCTTTAGAGCACAGACTGAAGTTTGGCCTCTCTTCAGAGAAAGCACTTGGCAGATTATTGCTGTAGTGAAAGTTTAAAAAAAAGAATTTAAAAGTTACAGGATTTTAAGTTTATTATGAAAAATGCACAAAAATACGATTTTAAATGTTTGTATGAAACCTGTATTTTTAAAACGTATATATTTTATTTATATACACTTATTTACTGTTAATTTAGACCATTTTATTTTTAGAATGATTATAGTAAATTGTGCATCGCTTCAAACATGAATAGCAAACCAGATTTTTAAAGATTTTGAAGAGTGGTGCAGCCGTAACCCAAACTAAGTTAAACGTGTTAAGGTCCTTGCACACGGAGTACGAAATTTTCGCATGTGTTTTTCCGTATTCGTGATTTGGTGGCTCTCAATTGTCAAAACACTATTCAAAATGCTTGAGCTACGGATGCGGAAAACGCAGAAAATCGAACCTGATCCGAATTGTTTTATGACGGACGACAGTGTCGGAGGCAGTGTGGAAGCGTGACTGACATGAGGTCGTATTTATTTTTTAACGTGCGAAATTTCGGATGTGAATTTCGGACTCGGTGTGCAAGGGCCTTTACTCGCTCAGCAGTGGTTTTCAGCAGGCTCTTGAGGATGATCATTTAAACTGAGAACACTGTGTCGAATCCCGGCCTGGATCCTCATCTAACGGAGCGTGTGTCTCTGCTCCTCAGTGCCAGAGCTGGTGCGAGCGCGTGCTGGGCGAGAGCCTCCTGCAGGAGCTGCTGTGGCGAGAGCACTGCGAGGCTCAGGGCGAGAGCGGCTCGTCCACGGGGAGACCGGCGGTCCAGGCCTTCCTCAGGAGGAACCCCTGCCCAGAGGTGCAGGAGCTGGTGGCGCTGGCCCGGCTCGCCCACAGCATGACTGAGCCCAGCCTTCAGCGGGCCGGCACGCAGCTCTCGCACAGGTGCGCATCACACCTTCAGTTCAGACACACTTACACAGGACTGGTTTGGCAGTGCATTGTGGGCATGCAGCCTTGAACTCTTAATGTTGGTCTACAGTTACCCTCATTTCTGTGCCACAGTAGTGATCGATCATCATCAAAATGGCAGATTCCTGATATCTGAATATCTATCGGGCCGTCTAACTGTGATCACGTTTATGACCTGAAAGAGAACCGGCCACAGACGTCCGTGTGCAATGCTGACGATGCCATAAAGCTCACTAAACACTGATCAGAAATCAGCTTATTGATGTAACCCGTTTCAGTAATTTTAGTAATTAATTATTGTATATGCAAGTTGACATTTTAAATTGCAAAATGTCTACAGGAAGCTCATTTTCTTCTGACTCCTTCGGCTGCATGAACACATTATCATTGTCAAGAACTTTGTGTTTTGAGCATGATCTGTTTAAAAATATTAGGGGTGTAACGGTTCACATTAATCACGGTTCAGGTTTTATCACGGTTTCGGATCGGTTCGGTATGTGCTGTGTTTGGGGGGGGGGGGACTACTGTCAAATATAGATAAACAAAATGGGGAAAAAAATCTAATTACAAGCAATAGCACAAACACAGAGCAAAGATACAAATAAAATCAACGGTCCTTCAGGAGGTCTAACAGCAGTTTTCAGCTACAGAAATGTAATAAAGTATAAATCTTCACAGTATAAATTAAAGATTAATCATAAGTAACAAAAAGCTATTTTAAGTTATACCAAGATCAGTGAGTGAAATATATCTATACCCCCCCCCCCCCATTAGATTTGACATTAACCGCAGGAAGTGCGTGTCGAACCATAGGTGGAGAGTGGTTTGGTTTAATTGAGAACCGTTACACCCCTAAAAACATCCATGTGCACTCTCTATATGATTTTTGCCAAGATGTGTTCCTGGATCAGTGTCTTTTATTGGTCGTTGACCATTGAACCATTCCAGCGCTAAGCCTTACCTCAAACCCCTACCGGTTTCTCAAGCCCTATGGACCCTTTTCACTGACTGACGTTATTGACATTGAAAGAATGAAAGAAAAGTTTAAGTTTTACTTCTTTCTAATGCACATTTTAACATAATGTGACTTGGCATTAAATATACAGTAAAGTACAGTAAAGTAAATTGCTATTTCTAACACAACAGCTGAAGGAGCTACGGCAAATTTGACATCTTTCTTCTAACCTATGGAATCAATCTCTCCATTTCTTTCTATTTTGAAAGTCATGGAAATGCTATCGTGGATTTTCTTTCTTTTGCTATTAGACCTGAAGGTAATGAGAAAATCTAATTTGTAGTTTCAAAGGGTCCACTGGTTTAAAGATCCCGTCCCGGTGTGTTGATCCAGAAACTACTTGGCAAAATCACAGGCACAAGCTTGTTGAATGTGAATCTGTTTGCGTGACGAGTGTTCATGCCGGTCCACAGATGCATGACTCTGAGGAGACTCTTGACCTCCGCGGGTGCGGTTCCCCTTCATGACCTTCACCTTGCCCTCCAGTGGCAGTACGAGTACCTGAAGGGTCACCACAGCAGCTCTGACATCACTTCCCCCGAGGACCAGCACCACACCCTCGTGCGGCCGGCGCTCGTGGTCTCCCACTGCGAGAGTGTGTGTGATGTGTCCCGGTGGCCTCCTGTGGGGGACTGCCACCTCCAGGCCTCGCCCCGCGGAGCCGCAGCCAAACCGCCCTCGCTCAGCTCCTTCGACTCCGGCTTCGACGGAGCCGGGAACACGCATCTGGATCACAGGAGCAGGAGGGACATTCTCCCGAGGTTTCTGGGAAACGGAGACTCCGCGTTCAAGTCGAGGCAGATTCACGAGGACGTTGTGAGCGTGTCCGACTCCGAGGAGCCGCCTGAAGAGCTAGGGTTCGGGTTACAGCGGGCCAGTATTCAGATCGTCCCCAAAATAACCTCAGACTCTGTGAACCTGGAGATCAAAGTGAAGCGCTCGTCCACGCTACCCAGAAACCCCTGGCTGAGCCTCCCGATAGATGACCTGGAGAGCTCCTACACGGTGACCATTACGCCCGGCTCCTCCATCCCGCGGAGCCCCAGTCCTCCGGACCGGCCTCGGGACCAGCCCACGCAGACGGACCGCGGACTCCAGCACCCCCACCCGAGCTTCGAGGAGTCGGAGCTGAATCCCGCAGGAAACGTCCTGTCCAGCACCCTGACGGATGCGGAGGAGAGACCCAGCGGCACCGGAGACCCTTCTCTCCTCTGGGACTCCTTCGACCTGCACAACCTCAGACGGGACTCTTTTGAGCGGTAAGCCGGCCGTGGTGCTTCTCAGACGCTGATGTTTGATTGTGATGGGCTTCTGTAAGGACTCGTGTCCTCCTGTATTGGGTAGGTCGGAGGTGTCTCTGGGTGACTGGGTTCAGAGAGAGCAGCGAGAGCTGGAGGAGGTGGAGACGACGCTAGAGCGAACCGCTGAGATATTACAGGTGAGTGTCCGCTGTGAGTCTCGGGTCACGCTTCGACGGGTTTGTGGAGGAGCAAGATGTGGTCCCGCTCCTGTACATGAGTGACTGACAGATCTAGAATCATCAATAACATGTATGCTAAGTCACATACTCTGAGTAGAACACAGCTGTGTCGAGTGCTCAGTTATGAAATATCTTTATACAGTGTTATCTTAGTGAAAATGAGTCACTTAGTTTTTATTAATATTTTCATTTTATATATTTTCTGTTAAGTTTTTGTGACTTAGTAGTTTCTGCCATTTTTGCATTTATATGTTTTTGTCCCTTTCCTTGCACAGGGCTCTCACTGAGCGAAACATGCTCTTGCTCGACTGTGTTTCTCCCGCCAGGATTTATAAACAATTCCCTTTGAGATGCTTTGAGCGAGTTGTGTATTCAATTCATACTTTATAAACTGAATCACTGACAGACATCTGCTTTCAAATGCTTACGTCAAGCAACCTTTATTTATATAGTGCTTTATGCAATACAGATTTTCAAAGCTGCTTTAAAGGGATAAACAGGAAAATAAGGTGCTTGTGTATTCTGAAGTATGCCTGCGCTACTCTGCTGTGTGACTGAGCGGTTAATTGCACTTAAATCTCCAAATACTTCTAGGATGACGTGAAATTAATGTAAACTGTCTGTTATATCTGATATGTTTAAGTAGATCTGTGCATTAGTGTGAACGCAGCCTATTAGACCCGCCGTCTGTCATCCGTGACGATCAAACCACAGTAATGCTGAGAGAATCTCTCTGACCTCGTCTGGAAAACACTGATACTTAGTGTTCGTTCAACCAAAACTAAACTGGGTTAGTTTGGACTAAACTGCTCAATTCATATGGATTCGTTTTACAATCTCGTTATAAACTTTGAGAGTCAAGAGTCAAAGTGGTAGTTGCGCTGCGGTCAATGGAGGGACAGAAATCTCTGATTTCATCAAATATCATGTGTGACTTCAGCTGATGACCCGAGATGAAACCTCTCCTTGCCCTGCTCCGTGATCTTGCAGTTGAAGCGATTGACCCGATTATGATGTGGTGTTTTCAGGAGGAAGAGGATGTTCTTGCACAGGAGGGGGTCCTGGACGAGCTGTTGCGGTCCGAGGATCTGCACAAACACTGGCCCGTGTGGACTGAAGCACGCCAGCACAGTGCGGTGAGTGAGTCTTTCGGAGAGTTCAGGAGCAGGAGACCATTCGGTTTCTGCATGTTGACTCCATAGGCAATCATTCTCTTTATAAGAAACTCTGAGAAGAACCAAACGTGTTCTGACTGGGGCGGTGCAATTAATCGCGATTTGAGCACATAGGCACCGCCTAAGGCTGCTTTTTTCTAACCTATCTAACTCTGGGGGATACGGTGAATAAGATAAAGTCCCAAAAAGTCGGTGTGTCGGTTACTGTTCTCTTAAAATCGACTGTTTTTAATCCGATCTAATGAATAATGTGAACCGATATGGGATAGTTAGTGAAATAGTCAGCGTAATGTGAAGCTGGATATAGAGCATCATAACCTGAAGTTGTCAGATCTCAATTCGCCAAAGTTTGGAAGGTATTTGTAATGTTTAATGGGCATTTAAGGATTGTTTGAATGAGATGCATGCATGGTTTCAGAATGCTGAGCGTATTATTAAAGTATAGCATTTGCCTTTCTATTATTACACAGAACTGTTAAAGACCGTAAATTAATGAAACCGGAGAATTGGTGTGTCTGTGCTATTTGCTTTATGTTAGGAACTAGGAAGTATGAATATTTGAACATTTAACTTTTTGTTCCAGATGTCCCCACGAGATCTGGCTGAATCTGGCGTGATTGGATTGGATGATGGCCTTCAGAGTGAACTCTCTTCTTCAGACTCTGAGACTCTGAAAACTAGTGAAAGCGACTCCGACGCCCCGGGATTGGCCGATGAAAGTCCACCAATGAGTGAAGGGCCTGTGCAGCTGGACACTAGAGGTCCTGAGGTGGACAGGAGTGGGATCCTTCGAGGGCTTAGAGATCTTCAAGTTCTTGATGAGCAAATAAAGGAGGAGCAGTTGAAACTGGAAGAGCTGCGCTGCACTGAGACTGAGGCGCTTCAGTCGGAGCAACGGACGCTGGGTCATGTGACCACACGCAGCTCCTATAGGGAGAGGAGGATGTTCCTGGCACAGCTGGAGGAGGAGAAGCGGGAGGTGGAGAAGATGGAGAGAAGCCTGAGCAGAGAGATGGAGAAAGCGGGCAAGGCGAGGACTAGCTCAAGCAAAGGCCGCAGAGTTGTCAAGTGTTCGGTCATGGAGAGGAACTGGAAGCTGAAAGATCTGGACGGCGAGTTGTTGAGGAACTGCAGGCCCGAATCAGCCCGTCAAACAGAGTGTGCCAGTCCATCGCCTCCAGATCTCTCAGACTCGAGCTTGACTCCTGAGCCTTTGAGTTCATCAAGCGGGTCTGTTCCTAACACAAGCTTGAGTGAGATTGGGATCGGAGATCCTGCAGCTCCTGACTCAGAATCCCTTCAGGAGGCCCCGTCTTGTCAAGGAGAGCCTTTTGTATTGAGTAGATTTTCTGCTCCCGATCAGAAACTGGAAGCGATGGACGCCACTGAAGGCCCAAGCGCCCATCCTGAGCATCCCGAGGGTGAGACGTCTTCCTGCGCCTGTACAGACGGTGGCGATTCTGCTGCTGATCAAGCTGAGCCTGAGGCTAGTGGAGCTGAGCGGGAGCGGGAGGGTAGTGGAGCTGAGCGGGAGCCGGAGGCTAGTGGAGCTGAGCGGGAGCAGGAGGCTAGTGGAGCTGAGCGGGAGCGGGAGGGTAGTGGAGCTGAGCGGGAGCGGGAGGGTAGTGGAGCTGAGCGGGAGGGTAGTGGAGCTGAGCAGGAGGCTAGTGGAGTTGAGCGGGAGCGGGAGGGTAGTGGAGCGGAGCGGGAGCGGGAGGGTAGTGGAGCTGAGCGGGAGGGTAGTGGAGCGGAGCAGGAGGCTAGTGGAGCTGAGCGGGAGCGGGAGGGTAGTGGAGCTGAGCGGGAGCGGGAGGGTAGTGGAGCTGAGCGGGAGCCGGAGGCTAGTGGAGCTGAGCGGGAGCCGGAGGCTAGTGGAGCTGAGCGGGAGGCTAGTGGAGCGGAGCCAGAGGCTAGTGGAGCGCCCTGGACCCAGAACAGCAGTGTGGTGCGAGATGCGTTTGATCCCGGAGGCGTCCTGGTCACTCCAGTGGCTGCACCGCGGAGCGCCGTACCTCTCGACGGCCGTTCTGAGAGACGACCATCAGCCTCTGAACACACAGGCACTCGAGCACCGGTGGAGTCAGACGCCTGCGCACAGAGCACGTCTCAAGGCCTGCACATGCAGAACAATAACAACAACACCGCAGTGCTGCGCAGCGAAGAGACCTCGAGCTCCTCCACGGCTGTCCCAGAGACACCGGCGCTGCCCAGCCCTCAGGAGGACGCCGTGTCTGGGCCGTGTGTGGGCCGTGACGGCGGAGGCTCCATGAGAGCGGTCTGCAGATCTCCACTCCAGCTGCAGCTCAACACCTATAGACAGGTGCGCTCCAGGGTCTGGGCGAGGGGTCAGAGCAGGGGGTGCGTGATGTGTATCGTCTTTGATAATAGCGTAATTTGTGTTATGTCATTCACTTTGAAAACACTCCACACTTTGACGACGGTGCACTGTTTTATAGCATGACGTAACCTAGTAGATTGCAGTTAGAATGAACCCGAAATTTTACGGCAACGAGTTTTTGTCTTGTATTTCTAGTTGATATAGTTGATTTATAGGCGTTTCGCACGAGTGTTCTTCCCCAATATCAGCATGATTGCAAATCTTGATCTTAGGCGTTTCGCACGAGTGTTCTTCTCCAATATCAGCATGATTGCAAATCTTGATCTTGTTTATTCAACTGTTATATAAAATCAGTAATTTAATATTGAGTTATGCTTTTGTCTTTTTCAACAGCTATAGTTCCAAACAAAGCTGTGTATCTCAGTGTTTCCTTAATAAATCAATCAGTGTTTTTGAATGAATCAGTGATTTAAATAATTCATAAACAGTCGCTGTCAGGCCTGAAGCAGTCAAGATACCGGCACAAAACGGATATTACAGTTATAATCTGTTAATACCGCACACCCCTGTTTGACAGTGTAGTTGTACTCGTTTACAGTAGAGTCATAACTACTGAGGCTCTGTTCCAGACTCTAGTGTGCTGCTCACTCAGTGCATTCTGGGCTTACATCCCTCAAGTGCTTGAGTGAAGTTTAATTAATGATGCAGGTGTGTACACATCTGCATCTCCACTTGACCAAACGTCATGACGCTTCAGCGAGGCGGCGGTTCACTAGGGCAGGGGTCCCCAACCCCCGGTACCGGTCCGTGGGACATTTGGTACTGGGCCGCACAGAAAGAATAAATAACTTACCGTATTTTCCGGACTATAAGTCGCTCCGGAGTATAAGTCATCAGTCAAAAAATAGGCTATGTTTTTTCTTCTTCATGGCACAAGTTGCACTGGACTAAGTCGCATTTATTTAGAAATTTATTACACACAAAAAAAACAATGTTACAGACAGGACAGATCTCTGTACGGAAGTGAGCGCTCTGAAAGCGGCACTAAAAGACTGCTTTAAAACTTTCGCAGAGACCTCAAACAGAAAGCACAAAGCCTGTCTTTAAATTTAATTTAGTTTTGTATTAATTGTATCTTAATTTTAATCAATGTTTCATCAACCAATTGCCTGGATTTAATAAGTAAGTAAATATAGTAGAAATAGATAATCAGGACACGGAGGCGCCGGCGCGTGAACTGGAGCTCCTCTCATAAATTAACCGAAACTCAGTGATAAAGTAGCTTACTTGCCTCACAGACCTGAGACATATATAGAAAACTTAATGTGTACTTTTAAACAGAACAATTCAAAACTGAAAGAAAACTGTTCTCTGCTTATGTAATCCATATGAAATGTGCATTTCTCTCTGGCGCGTTCACTACTGCGAAGATCGCGAGTCAGCATCGTCAACTTTGCAGCCGACACTGACACAGAAAACACTTGTTTATTAGTAAACAATTAAAATTATGATGTTAAAATGTTAATGTTATAAATGTTATAAAATTAAAATGTCTCCTGCTGTATTTTACATATTCATAATCATTCATTTTGCCGGTTCGTTGTGACAGCTTTTAGGTGCTTTATTGGCAGCGCCACCCTTACATGTTACATGAACGCATCAGCGCCGAAAACATGGAGATTTTTTTCTTTCGGGGGGCATTTTGATTTGTTTGTGTTCAGGCTTTCTCAGTTGTCTTTAGGCGCGATGTTATGAGGACGCTGCTAATAAAGTTGCGAGTAGGCCTACACATTGGATTCACGTTTATTATATTTAAAAAATACCCCAGTTTTTATGCCGGTCGTATCATTTTATTTTGTTGTATTTATCCGCCACACCTTAAAGTCCGGTGCGTGAAAATATTGTCTGATATTAAACCGGTCCGTGGTGCAAAAAAGGTTGGGGACCGCTGCCCTAGGGTTTGGAGCATAGTTGAGCTTCTCTTCTGTCTGCGTGAGACTGAGCTGGAGCGGTGTCTGGTTTCTTCCCTGTTCTGAGTTAGATGAGTGATTATGAGACGCCCATCGTGCTGGACAGCGGGTCGGGATTGATGAAGGCAGGGTTTGCAGACCAGGATCTTCCAACTACGGTGTTCCCAACGGTCATCGGCCATCCCAAATATGAGGTACTCTCTCTCTCGCTCTGGTACATCGATACCATAATAGAAAATCTAATTCTAATCTAAATAGTCTCATTCAGCAGATTAGATCTGGATGATATTATAAACATTAGTGCTTTCCACAATATATCAGAAAATGTTTTTACTCTACTTGACTAACTCAGCCCATGTGTTCATGTTTCCTTGTGTTTTGTTGGTCTGGACTGATGATGGTCTTGTGTTCCAGGAGATCATGAACGGCAGTGTGGAGCGAGCGGTGTACATCGGGCACGAGGCACAGCACATGAGAGGAGTGCTAGCGCTGAAATATCCCATCAGGAACGGCGTAGTGCGCAACTGGGATGAGATGGAGATGGTGAGTGCTGACGGACGCTGCTCTTCAGAGGATCTCTGCACTCCTTCACTGCAGTGTGTTTAGGGATCGGATGGTCTTTGACTGACATGAGGGATTTCTTTATGCCTCGTTTGATCACAGATGCTGCTGATGACATGAACGCTGCTTGGGTTGAGAGTAGCTTGAGCTGGGATTTAATAGCCCTCATGTTTTCGCTGGTGTATCCAAACATTCACGGGTTCCTATTGAAAGGATTTACTGCTGTGGTTCACATGCACTCAGATAATCTGTTTATAATCAGATTGATGGATCAGCTGCACTGAAAAGCCTTTATGTAAACACCTAAACAATCCCAGTTACGATCTGATCGTAGATGTAGACCTGAAATAATCTGATCAACGGGGGCAAGTATGTAAATGCTGGAATCAGACGCTTTTCTCAGTCAGGGTCACTAATGCCTTGATCACATGTTTAGTGCTGTTATATATGAACTGGCCAGTGAACGTGACGTGCTGACGTGTGTGTATGTGCCGAAGTTGGGGTGGGCGTGAAGGAAAAATATCTCGATTTTATTATCTCGATTCTTTTTCAAGTTGGTTTTACTATTGTGCAAGTGACTGAGCATTACAGCCAAACTAATGTTCCTATTTTAAAAACAAAGCCTTGGGTAACACAATCTAAAATAAAAAGGGCTGACATTTAGGCCAAAGTGGGGAAGATAAAAATCTTTTTTTTTTTTTTAATAAAGAAAATGACATTACACTTAATATACAGATGAAATAAACAGTGCTTTATTTTGTCAGCTACAGTAGGTGTATTTAGCAGTAGCATTGAAGAGAGTAATTAAATGAACAAATATGAAATAAAACACTATATAGACTTCACTGTATAAATGTTTTATTAACATTTAAAGAGATGGTTCCCCCAAAAATGAAAATTGTCATAATTTACTCTCGTTGTTTTAAACCTGAATAAGTTTCTTGTTGAAATAAGTTATTTTGAAGAATGTGGGAGCAGTTGCTGGTCTCCAGTGGATAGTGTATTTCTCCTATGGAAGTCAATGGGGACCAGCAACTGTTTGCTTACACGCATTCTTCAAAATAACTTTTGTGTTCAGCACAAGAAAGATATGAATACTTAGTCCAGTATCCAGCCGCTGTTTGACGGGCTGTTAGTGCCGTGCGCTTCGGGTTTATGCGCTCAGAGAAGCGCACGTTAGAACAGCAACACTGCAAATGAAATGTTTAAACGGCAAGGCTTTAAAGCACATGCAGATAATGAACGTTTGTGAGCTGCAGTGTCCGGTACGTCTGCATTAACACTGATGTGCATGTACAGTATGTTGAGGCTGCGGCGCCAGAGCTGCACTGATGGACTGTGCGCTGTAACACGACACCATATTTCTTCAAAAGCCGATCGTGGAGACGTTTTAATCGTTTAATAATATACATGTATGCATGTCATTTTTGCTTATGGTTTAACTGAATCATCGAAGGCCCAAAGCAAGTACATTGGTCAATAAAGAGATTTAAATGCATAAAAGTCTAGAACTTACAATAACCATGTTTACACGCACGCACGCACGCACGCGGGGGAACAGGAGAGCAATCAATAAATCAGTCAATAAATGGGAAAACGAAGCAACTTGCGTTACTTATTTGAAAAGTAACTTGGATAGTGTGTTGTAACATTAAAAGTAATGCGTTACTTTACTAGTTACTTGAGAAAGTGATCTGCTGATGTAACTGGCCCTGGACACTGGTTGAGAGGCCGGCTAGCGCTGGTCAGGTTGAGGGCTGGTGATGGTTCTGCAGGTCCTGTTCTCCTGATGAAAGCGCTCTGATTGCTCCTGATCCTGCAGTGTTGTGTCGGCTCTCTCTCTCGTCTGCAGATCTGGGATCATGCGTTCCGGCATCTCTCCGTGAGTCCCGAGGATCACCCGGTGCTGCTGACCGAAGCCGCCATGAACCCGCGGCAGAACCGGCAGCGCATGGTGGAGCTGATGTTCGAGTCCTTCAGCGTCCCGCTGGCCTTCGTGGCCCTGCAGGCGGTGCTGGCGCTCTACGCCTCGGGACGCACCACCGGTCAGAGACACACACACACACACACACACACACACACACACACACACACACACACACACACACACACACACACACACACACACACACACACAAAAACACACACACACACACACACACAAAAACACACACACACACACACACACAGGCCGGTTTATCAATCATGTTCATCATTTAGAGCAGGGTTCCTCAAACTCGGTCCTGAGGGCCGCTGTCCTGCACAGTTTAGCTCCAGCCCTGATCAAACACACCTAGCTGTGAGCCTCTAGTGATCCTGAGGACATTGATCAGCTGGCTCAGGTGTGTCTGATCAGGGTTGGAGCTAAACTCTGCAGGACAGCAGCCCTCAGGACCGAGTCTGAGGAACCCTGATTTAGAGGCCTTAGCTAGAGCATCATATGATACATGAATTTCTGTTTAGGGAAAAGTCATCTGAAGCGTCTTGTTTTGAAGTTGTTCGGTGTGATTGTGTCAGGGTGATGTCGTGCTGATGTGTGTGTGTGTGTGTAGGTGTGGTGCTGGACTCTGGAGATGGCGTCAGTCACAGTGTTCCTGTGTTCGAGGGTTACTGTCTCCCTCACGCCGTGCAGCGCTTCAACCTCGCCGGAGCCGACGTCACCCTGCAGCTGCAGAAGGTGCACACACACACACACACACACACACACACACACACACACACACACACACACACACACACACACACACACACACACACACACACACACACACACACACACACACACACACACACACACACACACACACACACACTCGCTCGTTGATCAAAGTGCTTAGATGCATGAAAAAGCTGAGATTCTAAGCTTTAAGACGGTACATGTTTTGTTCATTAAGTGGTTGCTTAGAAATTTGATGATTAAAAAAATGTGTGCTGTTGGAGTACGGGGTTAAGGGGTTAACGAGCACCTGCTCTGCTCTTCTCCATCAGTCTTCAGTGTGTGATGTTGCTGTGTGATCATGAAGCTCCAGTTATTCTCTATATCAGTGTCAGTGTTCCTGAACTCCTGAAACGCCTCCACTGTAGTCGTGAGTTTCTCCCGGGAACGAACACGTCACAATATTCCTCATTATAATATTCATGCGCAGAATAAAGGGGCGGGGCCTGGTTGAGTTAGTTAGTAGTGTGTTAGACTGGCGGTTATGGTAAGGGGCGGGGCATTTCCCAAACACACTCAAAGCGCTCGACCAATCACAACACACTGCTCCAGCCGACCAATCAGAGCACAGTGTGCTTTTCAGTAATAATAGAAGGCGGGGTCTTCATAGAGACAGGAAGTAATGAGTGTTACTAGGGGCTTTCGCACCGGGTAGTTCTAGGAGCTAGAGACCAGGGTGGTTCCCCGAGAACTACTGGTTCCCCTAGGAACGTTTTCCTGGTTGCATTTGCACCGCCTCCTCAGCGTAAATGTTAAGAGGTCCATCTATCACTGTTTTCCATGTTCGTAGAGTTAGTTTGTGGAGTAAATATATAGGCTATAATCTGTGCCTTTACACAGCCTTTTTAATAATGGCGTGTGCTGGTGTTTTGCGTGCGTTAGGGTTAGCGAACACTAACGTCACTGTAGTTCCTATAGCGCTGGTTTACACCGACTCTGAAGTAGGAGTAAATTAGTTCCTCCAAAAGGAGTTCCTAGAACTCAAATCATTCCTAGTTCCTGCGGTGCGAACACGCCCTGAAAGCCC
The DNA here is from genome assembly GCF_949319135.1 of Squalius cephalus. NCBI lineage: Eukaryota > Metazoa > Chordata > Actinopteri > Cypriniformes > Leuciscidae > Squalius > Squalius cephalus. Next base: position 427,135 of record NC_137133.1, on the reverse strand, counting down.
CATTGACAGACCGGGGAGAGGAGCAGCAACATGGAGAATATGGATATAATCAACATTCAAGCAGGAAAACCTGCTCTAGTACAAAAACGTGTGTGTGTGTGTGTGTGTGTGTGTGTGTGTGTGTGTGTGTGTGTGTGTGTGTGTGTGTGTGTGTGTGTGTGTGTGTGTGTGTGTGTGTGTGTGTGTGTGTGTGTGTGTGTGTGTGTGTGTGTGTGTGTGTGTGTGTGTGTGTGTGTGTGTGTGTGTGTGTGTGTGTGTGTGTGTGTGTGTGTGTGTGTGTGTGTGTGTGTGTGTGTGTGTGTGTGTGTGTGTGTGTGTGTGTGTGTGTGTGTGTGTGTGTGTGTGTGTGTGTGTGTGTGTGTGTGTGTGTGTGTGTGTGTGTGTGTGTGTGTGTGTGTGTGTGTGTGTGTGTGTAGCTGCTGCTGGAGCAGGGCGTGTGTATGCGCACGTCAGCCGAGCTGGAGATCGTGCGGGAGATGAAGGAGAGATGCTGCTGTGTGGCTCTGGATTATGAAGCGGAGCTGAGGAGCGCAGGATCGGCCTCGGAGGTTCAGTACACACTCCCTGACGGGCGGCTCGTCTCGCTGGCCTCCGAACGCTTCCGGTAACGTGTGTGTGTGTGTTCTTCACTGTCTGCCTCACCCTAGACTCAGTGGCACTGGGAGCTGTTGCTAACGTTAGCTTACCTGCGTATCCCCGGTTCTCTGATGACAGAAGTGGCCTCTCTCACTAAGGGAACGTCTCTGGCGTGACCGACTGTAGAAGCACCAGTTACACCACCAGTTACACCTAACCCTGGTATATAACTGCGTCATTCTACACACCAGCTTCACCGTGTGGCCTACAAGGAGGGCGGTGAGAGACCTCACTTCTGTTATCTGAGATCCGGGGTTATGCAGGTAGCTCTCTTTCTAACATCCGTTCAGTATTGATATAGACCAGGGTTCACCAATCTCGGTCCTGGAGGGCCGCTGTCCGGCAGAGTTTAGCTCCAACACCTGTTTGAAAGTTTCTAGTATGCCTAATGAGACCTTGATTAGCTGGTTCAGGTGTGTTTAATTGGGGTTGGAGCTAAACTCTGCAGGACAGCGGCCCTCCAGGACCGAGATTGGTGAACCCTGATATAGACCACTCCCGTACTGCAGATATGCTGTATGAACAGATGCAACAATGAAAGTGTTAACTAAAGGCCTTGGTTATGACACTAAAGTGAAGCCCAAGCCTGTATAAAACCCTAAAGTGGACCAGCACCAGGTGTTTAACTGGAAGCAGGATAAGAACGAGAGACGTGTGGAAGTGTTATGGCGTTACACTCGCCGCTCCCGCACCGAGCTCTGATGGATCGTCCACATCCAGCCTACAGGATCTGACAGGAGTGTGTGTGATGCCCAGCTTGCCACAGCGCATGTCCTGAATGGAGACCCGTGAACCGCTCCCAGGAGTGGCCGTGTCTCTGGTGGGATGAGCTCGACGCTGGTGGGGATTGTACATTTGCATCCTTGTAATGCATTACACTCGCGTTCCCCTTCCGATGAGAGAGCGGCTGAGGTGAGATGGGTCTCCCCGTGTAACCGTCAGCCCACGAGACCTGAAGCGGACTGCCGATACACCCCTGGGCGGGATCAGGGACTTACGGGAGTTACCGTCTTTCCCCCTGATAAATCCACATGTCAAGGAGTGCTGGCTTATCGTTCCCGAACCCAACCCCACTTCACATGCCGAAACGGCTGAAAGAGAGAACTGTGGAAAAGGCTCTACCTCTCTCTGATAGATCCTGCAGGACACAGAGCATCAGATGCGGAGCATAAGATCGAGAGGGTTCGTCTCTGCACCATCGGTCAAAATCTCTCCGCTTATGATCATAGAGTGTGTAGAGCAGTGGCCGGGATTAAGTCATGTGGCTCGCAGGGCTCACCCTTTACCAACTAACCAGCGATAAAGACACATCAACAGAGATCGGCTCTCTGCAGAAAAAGCAGCCAATTACAATTCCCTTGCAGTACAGCCTACCGACGTTAATAAAGTTCATGATAATAATAATAATAATCATGCTATACCAGCAGAAGTGTGTGTTCAGTGCTGTTCACGAGTGTAGGGCTGTCGCGGTGGAGGACTTCCCTTGCGGTAATGTTGAGTGGCTCAATAGCGCGATATGCGGTTTTATCGCCATTTATTTGTTTCTTTTATTTATATTTATTTGTTGCTATATAAATAACTGTTAGGATGTGGTCAGCATGCACAAAAACAAGTACATTTTCAGTAGCCGAGACTAAACGGCGTCTCTGCGCATTGGAAGGCTGTCACTCAGCGCACGACAGACTGTCTGAGTCATTATAACCCTTCGTTCAACTAACACGTTCAAAAACGCTGATTCATTAAAAGATGAAACAAGGTGTTAATTATTTTTAACTGAGCTCCACTCTTCAAGGCTCAGCTGACGCGGCGCAAGCGTAGCGCTGAAGCTGATGCGATTCAGTGCGTGACTCTTTCTGTTTCCCGCGGCTTCCTCGCGCTGTGGTGCTGGCCAGCGCTGACACTGATGCCATCCACGGTACATGCCCTTAAACGTTAGGATGACACGACACATTTCGCTTTCCTTGGACACAGCAAACTTTTCACGAATCTATATGACTTTACCTCAAAGACATACGCAGGTAATCGCACACGCTCACTCTCTCATCCACTGTCTGTTCAGGCTTAAGTGCAAATCCACGAAGCCTCTGTACAAACCACCATGATAAAAACGTTATCATTATTAACTTATTTAACATTCAATACACATGCACAAAGTTCAAAACAAGAAGGGTATTGCCTTATGAAAAAAGAAAACACGTGAATATCGCGGTTACTAGCGTTCCTCTGTGGTCGGCTTGTCAGTAGCGCGGTTACGCCACAGCCCTGCACGAGTGTCACGAGTGAACTAGCCGCTTGCGTTCCTGTGGTGTCCTCCAGCTCCTGCACTGGGATTCAAGCTTAGAAAAGCAGCGAAAATGTAAAAGTAGGCTATATAAACTTTAATATATCCTTTTACTGAAACGGGTGCTGTGCAGAGAGACATTTCGAAACATCTCCCCCGCTGGTTCTTTCACTTTTGCGCAGAGACCCTTTTATGACACATGATAAATGTCGTATTTTTGATAATCCACGCAGATTTCAGTTGACGATTCTGTTTAACGTTATTAATAAAACATAAAGGAATGAGAGAAAAAAAGAGCAGCATGTGCTTTATATTGAAAAGAAATATTAAAAGCGCAGTAAGTCGTGAAAGAGAACTGAATGCTGAGCTCCGAGCGCAACACGGGCAAGCAGAGTAGCCTTGGTCTCCGGCTGCACGCCTAATGGTCTGGGTCTCTCTGCGGTGTGACACTCTCACGGACAGGCTGATATGGTCGAGAGGCTTTCTGGGTAAGCGAACGCTTCTCCCTCCTCGAGTCTCACTGTGGGCGCACAGCTGTGGCCGTAGAGCCGAACATAGCCTTGGGGTCTACAGGGGCGTAAGACTGAGCCAGAACTCTTTCTCCCAGTAAAGCCCGTCCTCCTGCCGCAGCTCTGAACCGGCCCGTGCCGTGTGGAGACTCGGGTCTGCCGTCACTCAGACCCCCCCCAGCGCTGGGTTCGGGAGCCTCTCCTCCAGTAGCTCCGCCTCCTGTGCCGTCAGGAGAGATGACACTTCTCATCGTTAGGGTATTTCTGCAGTGTTTCGTCAGCAGAACAATCCAGAAGTACATGAGATAACAGCACAACCCACTGAAGAGGTGCATCTTACCGCCTCATCCCGCTACACAGATGGCGCCGCTGTGAATAAGGTCTGATGGGTGTAACGGGTGGGTGTGGCTCTGTGGCTCCGCCCCCTCTGAGGTGTGGCTCTGTGGCTCCGCCCCCTCTGAGGTGTCAGTCTTCCCTGGGAAGCTGAAGAGCATTATATCTCATTAAGAGGAGCGTGTGCTGCACATAACGACATGTTCATCAGAGACACTGAGTATATCAGGACCTTATGACTTCACCCTCTCACAGCCTCATGTCTTCACACACGCAGGGCTCCTGAGATCCTCTTCAGGCCGGAGCTGATTGGACGAGATCATCATGGGATGCAGGAGAGCGTGTTCAGGTCCATCATGCAGTCGGACATCGACCTCCGGCGCAGCTTTGTGGGAAACATCCTCCTGTCAGGTGTGTGTGTGTGTGTGTGTGTGTGTGCGCGTGTGTGTGCTGGCCAATCAGAGGCTAGGACCTGTAACACATGTGACTGAGTGTGTGTGTGTGTGTGCAGGCGGGAACACGCTGCTGCCGGGCCTCCCGGAGCGCCTCCAGCAGGAGGTGTGTGGTGTGTGTGCGTCGGACCTGGGTGTGTGTGTGCGGGTCGTCAGCCCTCCGGAGCGGGACTCGTCCGTGTGGAGCGGCGGAGCGGCGCTGGCCAGCAGAACCGAGCTCAGCGGCGCCTGGATCAGCGCGCAGGAGTACCAGGAGTTCGGCCCGCACATCGTCTTCAGGAAGTGCTTCTGACACACACACACACACACACACACACACACACACACACACACACACACACACACACACACACACACACACTGCTCAGTCTCTGATAGTGCCAATGTTCCTCGGCGTGCGAGTCCACGTTTTAACACTTTTAAACTCTTCTTCTACTGGTTGTATCAATCAGGTCGTCCGTCTCTTTAACACATGAACTATAATCTAATATGTAAATGTTTATATACGTGTGTGTGAGTGTTTAAAGCTATCTATGAGATATTAATGTGGCGTTTGAGTGTTCTGATGCTGATGATGCGACTCATGATCCGGGTCCCGTCGGGCCGACTCGAGGAGCTTCAGGGGGTCTGACGTGCGACGCATCACTTCCTCCATATGCAGTTTCTCTCTTCACCTGTGTGTGTGTGTGTGTGTGTGTGTGTGTGTGTGTGTGTTTTGATTGGTTTATCTGCATGCCTCACTTCACGCATCTCTCCTCTTGTGTGTTCACGTGTGTGTGTTTCCTCTGAGAGACTGGTATGGTGGACTGTGGGTCTGGCGCCGCTCCTGCTGATGAACTCTGAGGTTTGCTCCTGTTTACATGTTCACCCTGACCCGGTCATGTGATCAGCGATCCGGTCATGTGATCAGCGATCCGGTCATGTGATCAGCGCTTTAATGAGCTGAGTGTGTTGCTCAATGAGTTTGCCTCGATCCCCAGCATCAGTGTCTGTTAACTGGGTAATGTCTGGACCTTTTACAATAAATATATCTTCTAAAGCGGCTGCTGTTGGTCTTCACTGCTCGTGTGTGTGTGTGTGTGTGTGTGTGTGTGTGTGTGTGTGTGATGAATGATCTTCAACTATATCCACGGCTCGTACGCAGTCTGAAAAATAAAGGAGATTTTTCAAGCACGACTTTTGTTTTCAAGGACTATAATAAGAGATCTCACTTATCAAAACGTATTTATCTTTCAAATTCTAAACCAGGAACATTTATAAAATGCAGCACATGCAAAGTTTGCAATAACTGTGGCAACTTTAAGTATGGGAATATTAAAGAACTTTAGTGGATAGAAGAGCCAATAGAAAGAGGGCATAAACTCTTACATTATTCTTATTAAAAGATGTAATAACAGAAGAAAACAAAGTATTTTCTTTGTAAAATGTAAATAATTACAATGCAATTATTGCAATCTAATGACTTTACACTGCAAAAAATGCTTTCTCATTTAGTATTTAGGGCCTGAGCACCGATGGTGTGTGTGGACCCTCTTGGAATTGCTCCGTTTATTATTTTTGTCTTGTTTCCAGTTCAAATATCAAAGTTCTTAAATCAAGAAGCATTTACTAGAAGTAAAATTACAAAAGAAATTGTGTTTTGTTTCTAAAAAATTTATCAAAATTGTGCTTCAAACTAGCAAAAGTATGGAAGCCCGTTTCCGCCACATTGAGTAAAAAAATAAAGATTCTTTAAGTCATAATAATGAGAAACTTTCTCGTAATAATGACTTAACATCTCGTAATAATGAGAAACTTTCTCGTAATAATGAGAAACTTTCTCGTAATAATGAGAAAATTTCTCGTAATAATGACTTAACATCTCGTAATAATGAGAAACTTTCTCATAATAATGAGAAACTTTCTCGTAATAATGAGAAACTTTCTCGTAATAATGACTTAACATCTCGTAATAATGAGAAACTTTCTCGTAATAATGAGAAACTTTCTCGTAATAATGAGAATTTCTCGTAATAATGACTTAACATCTCGTAATAATGAGAAACTTTCTCGTAATAATGACTTAACATCTCGTAATAATGAGAAACTTTCTCGTAATAATGACTTAACATCTCGTAATAATGAGAAACTTTCTCGTAATAATGAGAAACTTTCTCGTAATAATGACTTAACATCTCGTAATAATGAGAAACTTTCTCGTAATAATGAGAAACTTTCTCATAATAATGACTTAGTTTCTCGCACTTCTACGCATGCGCAAAGCAGCGGAGCAGAAGGGCGTGCCACACTAGCGACATCCGCTGGTCAAAGCCGTGTAAATGCATCACAGCAAACTTGGCACGCTCTGCAGTGAATAACATTAAAGATAAATGATCAGTATATGAGACAGGCTTCCATACTAGATAGTCTTTTATTCATTTGTAATATTCATTTGTATTTTTGTGTATGAACAAGCAGCAATACAAGGGTGATCCATGGATTTCAAATAGACGGAGGAATGATAAGACAGCACACCTTTCCAAATCTGTTTAAGAACACTTATCTGGAAATCTGTGTAAGGGTCCGTTCATACAGAACGCGCTTTTTCATTGCTTTTCTAGGCAAACGCGCACTAGACGGACGTTGCGCTCGCTCTTCTGCAGCAATCTTGCGCATGACACGGCGTTCTAAATTGAAAAGAAGTTCAGCTTTTAAAAGCACGTCTCGACCTTGCGTTTTCCCCCATTCCACTACCCACTTATGTGTAAATGTCCCCAAAGTCATAAACATCTTAAAGGTGATTTCTGTATTGATATCTTCCAGATGAACCTGCACATCAAATATCCTAAGCATCTGCAAAATACGTGTTATATTAACACACATATGTGTTACACTTAAACTTGACGAATAAATGTAATATTCCAACTTTAATCTGATAGTTTTGTAAATTCATGTTTACAATCTCCATCGGTGTGCACAAGCAGGCGTCCTTCGTTACCATGGTAACCGTCCTGCTTCTGCATTCCACTTTCACACCTTATCGTGCGCATGGAAAAGTATGGAAGATAGGCCTACTGATGATGTTATTTAATGATACTACAGATTGCACTTAGTAGATCACACTGACTTTAATGAAAACAACTGTTTTGCAGAGCGTGCCAAGTTTGCTGTGATGCATTTACACGGCTTTGACCAGCGGATGTCGCTAGTGTGGCACGCCCTTCTGCTCCGCTGCTTTGCGCATGCGTAGAAGTGCGAGAAAATAAGTCATTATTACGAGAAAGTTTCTCATTATTATGAGATGTTAAGTCATTATTACGAGAAAGTTTCTCATTATTACGAGATGTTAAGTCATTATTATACGAAAGTTTCTCATTATTACGAGATGTTAAGTCATTATTATGAGAAAGTTTCTCATTATTACGAGATGTTAAGTCATTATTTCGAGAAAGTTTCTCATTATTACGAGATGTTTAAGTCATAATTACGAGAAAGTTTCTCATTATTATGAGATGTTAAGTCATTATTATGAGAAAGTTTCTCATTATTACGAGATGTTAAGTCATTATTATGAGAAAGTTTCTCATTATTACGAGATGTTAAGTCATTATTATGATAAAGTTTCTCATTATTATGAGATGTTAAGTCATTATTATGAGAAAGTTTCTCATTATTACGAGATGTTAAGTCATTATTATGATAAAGTTTCTCATTATTATGAGATGTTAAGTCATTATTATGAGAAAGTTTCTCATTATTACGAGAAAGTTTCTCATTATTACGAGATGTTAAGTCATTATTATGAGAAAGTTTCTCATTATTACGAGATGTTAAGTCATTATTTCGAGAAAGTTTCTCATTATTACGAGATGTTAAGTCATTATTATGAGAAAGTTTCTCATTATTATGAGATGTTAAGTCATTATTATGAGAAAGTTTCTCATTATTACGAGATGTTAAGTCATTATTATGAGAAAGTTTCTCATTATTACGAGATGTTTAAGTCATAATTACGAGAAAGTTTCTCATTATTATGAGATGTTAAGTCATTATTACGAGAAAGTTTCTCATTATTACGAGATGTTAAGTCATTATTATGAGAAAGTTTCTCATTATTACGAGATGTTAAGTCATTATTATGAGAAAGTTTCTCATTATTATGAGATGTTAAGTCATTATTATGAGAAAGTTTCTCATTATTACGAGATGTTAAGTCATTATTATGAGAAAGTTTCTCATTATTATGAGATGTTAAGTCATTATTACGAGAAAGTTTCTCATTATTATGAGAAAGTTTCTCATTATTACGAGATGTTAAGTCATTATTATGATAAAGTTTCTCATTATTACGAGATGTTAAGTCATTATTATGAGAAAGTTTCTCATTATTACGAGATGTTAAGTCATTATTATGAGAAAGTTTCTCATTATTATGAGATGTTAAGTCATTATTACGAGAAAGTTTCTCATTATTACGAGATGTTAAGTCATTATTATGATAAAGTTTCTCATTATTACGAGATGTTAAGTCATTATTACGAGAAAGTTTCTCATTATTACGAGATGTTAAGTCATTATTATGAGAAAGTTTCTCATTATTATGAGATGTTAAGTCATTATTACGAGAAAGTTTCTCATTATTACGAGATGTTAAGTCATTATTATGAGAAAGTTTCTCATTATTACGAGATGTTAAGTCATTATTACGAGAAAGTTTCTCATTATTACGAGATGTTAAGTCATTATTATGATAAAGTTTCTCATTATTACGAGATGTTAAGTCATTATTATGATAAAGTTTCTCATTATTACGAGATGTTAAGTCATTATTATGAGAAAGTTTCTCATTATTACGAGATGTTAAGTCATTATTATGAGAAAGTTTCTCATTATTATGAGATGTTAAGTCATTATTATGAGAAAGTTTCTCATTATTATGAGATGTTAAGTCATTATTATGAGAAAGTTTCTCATTATTATGAGATGTTAAGTCATTATTACGAGAAAGTTTCTCATTATTATGAGATGTTAAGTCATTATTATGAGAAAGTTTCTCATTATTATGAGATGTTAAGTCATTATTACGAGAAAGTTTCTCATTATTACGAGATGTTAAGTCATTATTACGAGAAAGTTTCTCATTATTACGAGATGTTAAGTCATTATTATGAGAAAGTTTCTCATTATTACGAGATGTTAAGTCATTATTACGAGAAAGTTTCTCATTATTACGAGATGTTAAGTCATTATTATGAGAAAGTTTCTCATTATTACGAGATGTTAAGTCATTATTATGAGAAAGTTTCTCATTATTATGAGATGTTAAGTCATTATTACGAGAAAGTTTCTCATTATTACGAGATGTTAAGTCATTATTATGAGAAAGTTTCTCATTATTACGAGATGTTAAGTCATTATTATGAGAAAGTTTCTCATTATTACGAGATGTTAAGTCATTATTACGAGAAAGTTTCTCATTATTATGAGATGTTAAGTCATTATTACGAGAAAGTTTCTCATTATTACGAGATGTTAAGTCATTATTACGAGAAAGTTTCTCATTATTACGAGATGTTAAGTCATTATTACGAGAAAGTTTCTCATTATTACGAGATGTTAAGTCATTATTACGAGAAAGTTTCTCATTATTACGAGATGTTAAGTCATTATTATGAGAAAGTTTCTCATTATTACGAGATGTTAAGTCATTATTATGAGAAAGTTTCTCATTATTACGAGATGTTAAGTCATTATTACGAGAAAGTTTCTCATTATTATGAGATGTTAAGTCATTATTATGAGAAAGTTTCTCATTATTATGACTTAAAGAATCTTTTTTTTTTTACTCAACGTGGCGGAAACGGGCTTCCATACCTGCAAGTCAAGAAATTAGGACAAAAGTATAGTACTTTCCTTACTGTATTGTATGAAATATTTGATTTGCAATTATTTTACAATATAAAGGCTATTACTGTCATAGAAATAAAAACATATATATTTTTTTCTAATAGTTTGGCTTCTTGAAACACGAGTGTGAATGTAATGTAGATGCTGAATCTAAAAGAGGTTTGAGTCGAGTTCAGGTACTTTTAGATGCTTTTCTGTTCAGTTTGCACACTTAAAGTGCACTAGATTGATGAATTTAACTTTAAAATGTACAAATGTGCTTTTGCGGGAGTATGACCCCTGACCCCATAGTCTCACACAATCCTGTGGGAAACACTCTTCATTCTACGAGCTTTATTACAGCTATCAAAAATATGGGGTTATGTTAGTAAAGCTGGTTAAGCCAAATTTCTACCCTATCTTATACTTTAATATAGTTACATCAATATTGTTACATTAATATAGTTTGCTCCTATTTTTACATGGCAGGAGTTAATATCTGACATCCTCAAAATCCTCAGTTATCAGACAGGAGCAGTGCAAGGGTTTCCCATGATTCAAATTCAAGTAGGCTACTTCAGCCACTTTGAGCACCTTGTACGAACCTTGAATATATGTAACTTTATTTTTTAGGAAACAAAACATTAAACTTCTTTTAAAGGAACACTGGGATTGTTGTCGCGCTAGCGGTTGATAAACACAGCAGCTTCTCGCGGAGGAACACTGCGGCCGGAACTACTTCTCTCTGTGTCTATGACGCGTCACGGTTACTCCGCAGCATCCCGCTCAGTGTAAAATAGTCCGAATATAAACATATTATAATAAAACGTATTATGGACAAACTGTAACCGAAAAGCACAGTTTGGAAGATGGATTCATGATCATAAATTCTGAACAAAAAAAGTAACAGTGCACCTTTAGATGCTCAAATGGACCAATATTAAAGTTGAACAAAAAGAGAGATATTTCTCCTTTTAAAATATTTTCCACTGCGTTGTATGTGTCCCTATAGGTATGTTTCCAAGTAAAATATAAACAAATGCACCGGGCTTACACTGTATAAACAGACAACTACATGGTTCGTTGCAATTATTTCCATGGCAATTAATCGCCAGCACAAAATTCTAATTTCATGACAGTGGGCATTTGAGGGGGAAAAAGTTCATGTGTTGTAAAGAATTTGCCATAAGTATTCCAGTAATGAGTAACATCACGAAACAGCTTTACAAATTACATTCGTGTAATGACGTTTTTCCTTAAATATTACTATTAATAGTAACAAAATGTTGTTCTGTAAATTGTTAGTGTGTAGCGTATATCAGCCAAAACGTGGTTTCTAGTCGGAATGTCGCTGTGTTGCCGTGAAGAATGAGAGAGACCTGTATTTTGAAACTTCCGGCTGCACCGGAAGCCGGAACTAGGGATTGTTGCGCTGGCTTCACCGTGCAGTTTCACGTGTTCCCATCACTGCAGATAGACTCCTGAACTATGGCGCATCTAGACGGGATCGTGTAAGTAAACTTTATCTACACTTCACCTTCACTGTTGTCGCTTTAATGATCCTGATGTTCGGGACGGGAGTAGTCGCTGACTGTAAGAGTTCAGGATCAGTTTGAGTCTTCGCTGGAGAGAAAATAACATGCAGTTCAGTGTCTTCTTAGGTTTCATGTGGATATGCTCCGTTATAGTGTGTGTGTGTGTGTGTGTGTGTGTGTGTGTGTGTGTCTATATATATATATTTGTGAAAAATAAACCATTAAATGGCATTTTCTGGAGACTTTTGTGCAAAGAAATGGAGAAATTGAGTCTTTCATGATATGTGAAAACTGCAAGGTTAAGATACTTTGCATTGTTGTAGTGTCAACAGGTATTAGGACATTTAGCATTAGATTACTGTAAATCAGCAGTGGTGGAATGTAATGAAGTACGTAGAATCAATAGTGCATAGGCTGCTTTTGACTTTTACTTTGTTACTTTTTGCAGCAATTATTATACTTTCTACTCCACTACATTTCCACAACGTTTCGTTACATTTTCTGATCAGTTTTCCCCTGCCAAA